>NC_068372.1:10677966-10860466 GCF_023724105.1 Carassius gibelio
CATCTTAATCTGTCTCTCATTTGTGCTACATTTTGTTGGATAGTTGTCTTGCTCATGCCTGTCGATTCTGAGCTATTATTACGATCAGAACAATCTGACCAGTATGGATTCAGGATCCATGTCGCGGAGCTCAGAGACATGCTTGCATGGAGCATCAGGAAAGCAGATCCAATTTAACCACCCAATTTCGACAGCTAAGGACTGAAGCTGCCCAACTGCCCACTGCACTCGGTTTCTTGACTGCACCACCTGTGGACCACTCCAACCGGCATGCTGGACCCCGCCTAGCACTTCCAATTTTGTACTCTGGTGAGCCCATGTTATGTCGATAATTTTTGGCTACATGTTCTCTTCACATTGCTCTCCAGTCTCCATCTTTTCCCACAGGAGTCCAAAGTGACATTTGCAATTAAACTCCCAGCTGGACATGCGGCGCTCTGGGGAACAGCAGTGTGGGAGCAAGAGCACCATTGTTATTTGTCGTTCCACACAGTCAGTGAGTCTCATTACTTCAGGCAACCAAACAGAGATCATTTATTTTCTTGTAACCGATTCTCCTTTGGCTACAGTGGTCTTGGGTCACCCTTGGCTCTCACAACACAACCCCAACATAAATTGGCATCAGAACATAGTCTTATCCTGGAGTGAAAATTGTCATGCGTCATGTTTGTTGTCTGCTCGTTTTTCTGTGTCTTGTTCTGTGTTACAGGATGGATCTGTCAAATGTGCCCAAAGAATATCTTGACCTGAAGGGAGTGTTCAGTAAGTCCTGGGCTGCTTCTCTTCCTGCTCATCGTCCTTATGATTGTGCAATTGATTTATTTTCAGGTATGTCTCCACCTAAGGGACGGGTTATACTCACATAACGCTCCGGAAAGGGAGGCCATGGATAAATATATTTCTGATTCTATGGCAGCCAAGATCAACTGTCTTTCCTCTTCTTCTGCAGGCATGGGATTCTTTTTTGTGGAAAAGAAAGATGGTTGCCTTCGTCCTTGTATTGACTATCAAGGATTGAATAGCATCACGGTAAAGAATACCTATCCTTTGCCATTGATTTCTTCAGCCTTCAGAAGTCTGCAGGATTCTTCCTTTTTCACAAATTTGGATCTTTGTAATCCCTTTCATTTGATTCGCATAAGGGAGGGGGGTCAATGGAAGAACGCTTTTAATTCCACTGGGTGGCATTTTGAGTATCTTGTTGTGCCGTTTGGGCCCTCTAATGCTCCCACAGTCTTCAGGCACTAGTCAATAATGTACTGAGAGACATGGTTGACATATTGATTTTTTCTTGTTCTCTCCAGGAACATGTTCAGTATATCAGGTTACTGCTTCAGAGGCGGAGAAATTTGTTTTTCATGTGCATCCGTTCCTTTTTTAGGGTACTTTGTGTCATCAGAGGGAGTATGCATGGATCTCAACAAGGTTCAGGATGGGGTAGATTGGCCAACCACTGATTCCTACAGCCCTGCAGAGGATTCTGGGCTTTGCCAATTTTTACCTGCATTTCATTCGCAATTACAGCTAGCTAGCTGCCCTTTTGACTGACTTGACCTCCACAAAAACAACGTTCAGGTGGTCCAGCGTGGTTGAGGCTGCGTTTTTCAATTTACTGAGTTGCTTTGTTTTAGCTCCCATTCTTGTGGCCCCTGATCCATCTCGTCAGTTTGTGGTGGAGGTTAATGCTCCAGAGGTGGGGTTGGTGCGGTTCTTCCCCAGCGTTCTTCCGCAGATGGTAAGGTGCATCCATGCGCATATTTTTCCTCAGCTTTTATATTGCCAAATTTAATTATAGCATTGGTAATAGGGAGTTGCTTGCAGTCAAACTTGCTTTGGAAGAATGGTCCCATTGTTTGGAGGGTTCGGAGGAACCTTATATAATCTGGACCGACCATAAGAACCTTGAATACTTCAGGTCTGCTAAAAGGTTAAATTCTAGGCAGGCTCGGTGGGCTTATGTTTCGGTCACTTTCATTTTTCAATTTCTTATCGTCCAGGTTCTAAGAACATCAAAACGATGCTTTGTCCCACTTTTTTGACAAAACAGATGTTGTCTTCTAAGTCCATCTTGCCACATAAGATCATAGTGTCTACGATGAATTGGGAGATCGAATTGAAGGTCCGTAGGGGTTACATGGGGTAATGCCCACCATTTTGGTGACTTCAAATTTGGTGTCTTCCAAGACTTCCAATCGAAACCCTGCTAGACTCCTTCAACCGCTGTCTGTTCCTTTGAGTCCTTGGTCCCATATTTTGCTAGATTCCTGCTGTCTCTGGGTAACACTGTTGTTTTGACCGTGGTGTACCTGTTCTCCAAGGCAACTAATTTTATTCCTCTGCCCAAATATTCTCAGCCAGAGAAACAGCAGTTGCTGTGATTGATCAAGTCTTTCATATTCATGGCCTCCTAGTGGCAAGGATTCTGACAGGGGACCTCAGTTTGTTTCCAAATTTCTTACTAGCGTGATTCAAAGGGCCTATCTCCTTTTGAGTGTAGCATAGTTTACCAGCCACCTATTTTTCAGAGTATGGAAGTTGCCCATACCTTTGTCTAGAGGTGTCACCACAAAGTCCTACCCAACAGTCTCAACACAGCATTTGGGTTGAAAAAAAAAACCCAGCGTTTTTTAGAGTGTAATGCATCATTTGTATTATCCACTTGAATATTATAATCTCCGAAAATTAGCGCTTAATCAACTGTAACCAAATGGTCTGAGAGGAAATCTGCAAATTCTTTTAGGAATTATGTACACGGCCCTGGTGGTCTATACACAGTAGCCAGAACAAGAGATAAAATAGATTTTGCATATCTGACATTGTAACATTAAGCAGAACTATTTCAAATGAGTTAAGCCTGTATCCTGTTTTCTGGTTAACATTGAGAATATTACTATATATGGTTGCAAAACCTCCCCCGCGACCAGTCTGATCATTTAATTTATAGTAACTGCTTTGGGTGTGAGTGATCTAATGTTTATGAGCCCAAATTAAAAAAGAAAAATGTTAACACATTTTTTTTTTTTTTTTTTTTTTTACATTTTTATGTTAACAAAAAAATTTTCTGGTTTAATCACAATAAGATTTTTTCTAGATCCTATATTTAGATTTTGACCCCACTATTTGAGGAACAGACACAGTCTTAATAGATTGCACAACACTTTTATCATTTAAGCGTCATTATTCCATCTCGCGTAGGGGAGTGAAGTGGTTCCAGGTGGAAATCTCAAAGACCGATGGGGAAGAAGTCGTCGCCCAGGGCCCGGCTCACGTCCTCAGCTGTGGATGCACACAGGGTCCATGGTGTCCCGGCACCTGAGTGAAGCACATCTGGGAATATAGATTCCTGGGTGCACTGGGCCTGTGCAGAGAAACACAAGGAGTAGAGGTGGAGGAACTGTTAGCAGGGTGCTGTATACTTACCCCAGACTTGTGAGCGTCAGCCGTGAGGTTTCCAGCATGGCTCTCCACTCTCTCAGCTGGGCCTGACTCACCTCCAGGTCGCGAATCTTCTTCTCCATGGCATCCAGCTCGAGCTGCACCGAATAGAGCTTCAGCGTGTCCTCACCTGCACTCAAAGTTAGACATACATCCACCATTAAAGCAAGTAACAGTGAGTAAAGCAATGGTAATGTGTGTGAATAAAGTATTAGCAATGCAAGCAGGATTAGTGGCAACCATGCTGGCGATACTAATGGGCTATAAGCTTTTTATCAAAATAAAACTAGTTATAGCAAGACGCTCTGATTGTTTTTGTTGTAGAATAGGATAGTGGATATATTCACACGTAATGGAAATGAAAATGATGGTGTATAAAACTCAAGACACACAGCAGCAACAAACAGGAAGTGACGTAAGGCAGACCAAATCAGTGGATTAATATCGAAAGGTACACTGACTAACAGCACAAATGTAACAATATGTGTGTAATATAAATTTATAAATGTTTTCAAATAAATATCATGTGAGTTTAATACTGGTGCCAACAGTGTATTCCTGTCATGGTTCATTAATGCACCGTCTCCTGCTCGTCTCATGTTACGTCATGTTGATTGTTTCATGTGGGTGTGGCTGCATTGTTTTTTTGAGTGCTTCAGTCAGTATTTTTCCGATCACAAATCACAGAATGTAGCATCTGCTGATCCGATCACCAATACCGATCTTTTTAAAGCCTTCTTTTTATCATGTAGAATTATTGATGATTCAATCAATATTTTTTGACACTTATTCAGGGCCTCAATTTCATTTTTGAAAATTGATTCCTCTCTTAGGTGACTCTTGTGAGAGGATTTTTTTTTTTTTTTTCATTTGAGTGGTGGAGGAGGGGATTTTTTAGACATTTTTACAAAATATATATCAATTTCACCTTAATGTATGATCATACACTGTATCTTTTGTTTTTACAATCATGTAATTGTTGCACAATAGCTTACACAGTGCATGCCTGATTTTGTGAGATGTATGTGAGGTTCACACATACTCTGTTTGCGGTGTGTATGTAGTCTGTGTGTGGTACAGAAGACTGTGCTTTCACACAGGAGTCTGCTCCTTATGTAACTAACTCTAAGTAAAGAGTAAATAAGTAATCATTTCTTTTGAACTTTATTTTATTAGTCTCCTCTGTTAATGTGTTGTGAGCCCTTTATTTCCGTCTCTATAGTGGAACGCTAATTTCCACTATAATAATAGAAAGGGGGGACTGGTTAATGAGACGCACACACGGGAGAAAGGAGGAAATAATCTCACTGATTAAATGTGTCAACTTCCCTTGTCATGTGAAGTTATGTTAACATAAGCTTTTCTGCATTGTTAATACTGATTGAGATAACGTCATAAAAGGGGTTATATAAATGGCTATTTGTGAAGTTGTTATATGTAGTTTTATATATATATATATATATATATATATATATATATATATATATATATATATATATATATATATATATATATATATATATATTTATATATATACATACATAAGATACTGTTTAATGTGGCCTTCGGCTAATGTTTGTGTTCGCAAGAGCTAATTTATGTTATTTATCTGTCCTGTAGCTCTTGTGGTGTTTCAAGAAGAAAAATTTGATTTTAAATACAAACATTGTTACTCAAAATGTTTTTTCAACATTGTGATTCATTTTTTCACAGTACAGTAATACAGTCTTTAATCAATTATTCAGTGCTTTTTACTTTTGCATTTACTTCTAGATTTATATATTGATTTGCTTAAGCAAAACATTTAAACTACATTCTACATTAAAACTTACCATTGGCAGAAACCATCAGCTCTACTGCCTTTTCTTTTGCATTTAATTATTACAAGCAATCCTGCAGTTCATAGAGAAATTTAATTAAGAACCTTTAAATTATTGCCTTGTTTATTTAAAAAGTGTTCTTTCCCTAGCCAAAAAGCCCTAGCCTATTTGTTGGTTGTAAAACACAGTAGACTATAATTAAATGCATTTATATGCACAATGCATGTTCATGTTTACGCAAACAATGTGCTGTTAATTGAATTCAGCATGTGCAGAGCAGCAAAAAATAGACAAAGTGCGGAAACAATCTCTCCACTGCTGCTGACACACCTCTCCTAAATGCACTGCCAAACTGCAACAGTGTATGCAGTGTGGTCAGAGTATATTCTGGCAAACGGTTTACCAATCACATTTCGCAATCGGCAAAGCAAACTGTTGTAAATGCCACTACCAACACACGATGGGTAACTCGCAAAGCACATTGATCCTCCATGTTTTCTCAGCACGATACTGAAAGGAATTAAATTATTTCCTTACGAAATTAACTCACAGAAGTTAGCTCACAGAAAGCAGATACCATTCTGCCATGCACAGATACCATTATGCCATGCAATAAAACAATAAAACTGATCTAGAAAAGAGATCTTCAAGGAGTGCAAACAACACCTATTTACGACCTCCTTCCTCCCTCTCATCTCCCCTCCTTGCCTCTGACTCTCACTCTTCTCCTCCAAAAGCAAGAATATCCATATGCCATGTTATATCTTGTGAAAATGTAGTTTTTTCCACTTCATGTTTAGTATAATCTTAAAGGTCTCTGTGCAATTGGTAAAATGGTCTCAATTTCACAATAGTCATTTATATTATGATAAAGATCAAGAGCTTTTGTAGAATTGTGTTCTGCTGAGAAGGAGGTGTGTCCCCCTTTAGGGGTTTTTGAGAATGTTTAAGTCCAACCAGGTTTGACCCTTATGTGACCGCGGGAACCTATTGAACCAAAATGACCGTTATGTTTTTACAACTGATTTGAAGATTTCTTTGTTTTCTGGTCTGAGTATTTAAGGGGAGTGTATTCTGTAGTCAGATCAGCCCATAGTGAGGAGTATATCTCATATGCTCCATACTATGTATCTTTCTGAAGTCAGGAATATTATTATTTACTTCAAAAAGTAATTGTGTTGAACATATTGTGCCCATAGAGCACATTGTATAGTTGTTTATGTTACTACCTGTGCACATTGTCTAGTTAAGTTTATTCTCTAAAACACCTGAGTGCTTTGCTATACATTTTAGAACATGTGTTTTAAATTAGAATAACTGTTACATGTGTGACTATGTTAAATTTGTTTGTCTCCTGCGTGGATCATGTGGTTGTTGCCCATATGACTACAGTGTCTGTGCAGGAGCAAAGTTGCCACGTGGTTACAATGTGATTCGCAATTGCACTACCCTTTCTAAATTGGCTTCTTATTGTTTCATTATGTAATTGACATAATACAAGTATGCCTGACTAATAATAAATTGTTATATTTGATTTATCCTAAACTCGTCTGGGGACTTCCGTTTATGGCGATGTGCTGACGAGAGGCAAGAGTTGGTTCCGCTGCTTTTATGTTCTAAGTTTTCTTGAATTTTACCCATTCCACTTAAATTTCGTCCACGATTTGTTTTAAAAGTGAATGTTGTTTGTGATGTCGCCTAAACCAGCACAGCAGAAGCCGAAAAAAGCATCAGATATTCCGTCGGATTCTGAGGGCCTTGAAGAAGGTTTGCGTGTTACATATGGCGAAGAAAACTCGTCACCGGGTTATGGTGATCAAGCTAGCGGCTTTCACACTGACACAAGTGATATTCTCCAAGCAATACATTCAGTGAGAGTTGACATGACTTCTTAGTTTGAAAGCATCCTTTCAGCTGTACAAGATGTTAAAAATCAAGTTGCGGAGTGTTTCGGAAGGCTGACGCAGACAGAGGAACGCATTTCACAGACCGAAGATTCGATTACTACACTTCAATCGACGACCAGCGCACTCGAAAAGAAAGTTGCAGCACTTACCTGGAAAATAGATGACCTTGAGAATCGCAGTCGACGATCCAACCTGAGACTCGTAGGTTTACCAGAAAAATCTGAGGGCAGCGACGCGTGTGCATTCTTAGAAAGCTGGTTACCTGAGGCGCTAGACATGGAGCCATTACGAAAACCCCTGGCCATAGAGAGGGCTCACAGGATTGGCAGTATGCAAAGATCTGACACGGACAGGAATTCAACGCCGAGAGTGATGATCGTGAAGTTCTTGGATTACAGAGATAAGGAGCGTGTAATGAAAGCGGCCAGAGTGAAGAAGAACGTGCTGTTCCAAAACCACCGAGTCATGTTTTTCCCAGACCTTTCTGCTGAAGTAAACAAGCAACGGAGACAATTCTACGAAGTCAAGAGGAAACTGCGAGCTAAGGGCCTACAGTATAGATTCATCTTTCCAGCGCGTCTTAGGGTGACTGTCAGTGGCCAATGTCACGTCTTTCAAACTTCATCCGAAGTTGACGCCTTTCTAACGGATTTGTAATTTGGGACATTTTTCTAACGATTCATTCAAATTCAGGAGTATGTGCATATAACGGACGATTATTAATAGGACATATTCCTTATAACGGGACAAAGTCATTTCAGTGGAGCACAGGTGGGATGTAAGTCATCGTACCATTTAGATGGGGGAAGTTAGAAGTAAAGTAGTGTGTGGATTTGCTGGTGGTTCTCGGCAACCCACAGTTGTAGTGTTTAAATGTTTCTATTGGTTAGTGTTTCTAGTTATATTTTTCAATTTTACCTTTTATTGTCACAAGGTACAGGTAATTTTCTGTTTTAACGCTAAGGAGAGTATTGAATTATCCAGTACTACAAGATATGGCAGGGACTTTTGGGGTTAAGTTTATTTCTTGGAACTGTAGGGGGCTGCATACATTTACTAAAATTAAACAAGTAATGACTAGGATAAAGCAGCTACAGTCTAAAATTGTTTTTCTCCAAGAAACACATTTAATGTCGAAAGATATATGTAGAATACGTAATAGATGGCCTGGTCAAGTGTTTTCAGCCTCATTTAGTTCTCAAGCATGAGGGGTTATTACAATGATCCATAAATCAATCCCATTTCAAGTAGCTAAGACAATACAAGATCCATCAGGTAGATATTTAATTGTTCAAGGGACTTTATTATCTAAATTATTGATTCTTGTCAACGTTTATGGCCCCAACGAGGACATCCCAAAATTCTATAGTAACCTCTTTCTGACTTTATCCAGCCTTTCTGGGTTTTATGTAATTGGTGGGGATTTCAATTGTACACTGGACCCAATTATAGATCGTTCTTCTGGCATAGACTAGTCACATAAACAGACCAGAAAGACCCTTCATTATTTTATAAAGGACTTAAACCTGCTAGAAATATGGAGTTACATCCTAAGGATATTCAGTATTCTTGCTTTTCTAGAACACATCAGTCTTATTCCAGAATTGATTATTTTCTGATTTCAGCAACAATTGTGTCACATATTACTGATTGTCTTTACGATACAATAGTAATTTCAGATCATGCCCCTCTATTATTTACTTATAATGACCCTGGTTTATCAGGTGGCCATCCAGTATGGAGATTTCATCCTAAATGGCTTCTAGACGAAAAGTTTTGTGAAAATATCACACAACAGATAGAAATGTATTTTGATATTAACACAACACAAACCTCAGCCTGTATCAGATGGGAAGCTTTTAAAGTTTTCATAAGAGGTGTTCTTATAAGCATCACAAGCAGTAAATCAAAAGGCTATAAAAAAGAATTGACTGCACTCAATACAAAAATTAAACTTCTTGAAAAAAAATTATCAGATAAAAATGATTTAACCTTTCAACAAGAATTGTTAACTCTTAGAACTAAATACAATGAACTATCTGCCAAAAAAGCTGCTGCCAGCCTTATGATGTTAAGGCAAAACTATTATGATCAAGGTGAAAAAGCAGGGAAATTGCTAGCTTGGAGAATTAAGCAAAAACAATCTGAAAGAACAATAAATTCTATCGGAGATAATAAGGGGAATATCACAAGTGACCCGGCTGAAATAAATAATACTTTTAAATGCTTTTTCAAGACTTTATAATCCTCTGAATACTTAAACAATGGAGCACAAACAACCTTTCTGGACGGTCTATCCATACCTAATCTCTCTGAAGAGGCAAAATTGTCCCTGGACATAGATATAACTGAAGAAGAAATTATAGAGGCTATTGATAGTTTAACAGCGGGACGAACACCGGGGCCAGACGGTCTTAATGTAGACTTTTACAAGAAATTTAAAAGAAAACTTGTCCCACCAATTTTAGAAATGTTAAAAGAATCCTTTGAAAATGGTGTTCTCCCAGACTCTTTAAGAAACGCGTTAATAACACTACTTCCTAAGCCTAATAAAATAAATACTAAATGCGAATCATTTCGGCCAATTTCATTACTTAACACAGATGTTAAGATATTGAGTAAAATTCTGGCAAGGAGGTTGGAGGCACTCTTACCCAATATAATACATAGAGATCAAAATGGATTTATAAGAGGTAGGCAAGGTCTCCATAATGTTAGAACTTTGCTTAACATTTTATATCTTAAAAAGGGAGCTTCTGATGTGGCCATTCTGTCCCTTGATGCTGAAAAGGCCTTCGACAGGGTGGAATGGCCCTATCTATTTGACGTCCTGAAAAGATTTGGCTTCGGAGAAACTTTTCGTAAATGGATAAAAATACTTTATACGCATCCTATGGCTGAAGTACTTACTAACAATATTGTCTCCAGGGCTTTCAATATTGAAAGAGGCACTTGTCAAGGATGCCCCTTATCACCGCTTCTTTTTGTTTTAGCAATCGAGCCTCTTGCAATAGCAATAAGGTCTCACAGTAACATACTAGGCATCAGATTAAGTACTACAGATATATATATTTCTTTGTATGCAGATGATGTTATTGTATACCTAACAAATTTGTACCAATCCATTCCTTCACTTATACAACTTCTTTCAATATTTGGTAACTTCTCTGGTTATAAAGTTAATCAGTCTAAATCATGTCTTCTTTTATTGAATAAGGATGATAGTCAACGATCAGCTGTTACTCAATTTAACATAGTAGACTCTTTCACCTATTTAGGAATTAAAATCAAAGCTAATGTAGATGATATATCTTCAGAAAATTACCAACCTCTTTTAAACAATATCTCCAAATTCATTGACAGATGGAATAGTTTACCCGTATCGCTAATTGGACGGATAAATGCAATAAAAATGAGCATATTACCTAAAATACTATACTTCTTTCAAAATATTCCCCTGTGCCCTCCACCCTCCTTTCTTACGTCACTTCGGAAACTTTTTACTGACTTTATCTGGAATAATAAAAGAGCTCGAGTTCGACTGCCACTATTATGCTTATCATACAACAAGGGGGGTCTCCAATTTCCTAATCTACAGTGGTATTATTGGGCAGCGCAATTGAGGTCTACTTTATACTATTTTTCTCCTGAACCATGTCCATCTTGGTTGGACATCGAATCTTTCTTTATAAAGTCAAAATTACCTTTTAATCTTTATCTTTATTCGACTGATTTCAAAATTCTCTGAAAATGTAAAGATATTGTATCTCTTAATCCTATTCTCATTAATACAATTAAAGTCTGGTGTGATGTTCATAATTATTTAGGTCGGACAAACACTTTATCATGTTTTACTCCAATATGGGGAAATGAAAGCTTTAAACCAGCTAGATCAGACTTTGGATTTAATCTATGGTATGATAAAAGACTGCAAAAAATTGAGGATTTTTATATAGGAAACGACTTAATGTCCTTTGCAGATATTGTGGCACAATTTGATATTCCTAAAACACATTTCTTTAAATTTCTTCAATTTAGGAGCTATGTTTCTTCACACCAAGGTGCAAATCTTACAAAACCCATTAAGACACCTCTTGAAATTTTATTATCAAGGTCACCACAATCTAAAGGCTTAATATCAATGTTTTATAAATTATTTGAATCATACTCTAAAGAATCTTCAGAATCCAAACTGATCTCCTGGAGAGAAGACTTAAAAATTAACATTTCCTTAGATATATGGGAAAAAATATGTATAAAAGCTCAAGCACAAACTATTAACAGCAATCTTAAATTAATACAGTACAACTGGATTATGAGAACGTATTTTACTCCAGTTAGGCTAAACAAAATTTGTCAGAACACTCCTGACACATGCATTAAATGCACATCTGATAAAGGCACCCTTTTGCACTCCATGTGGGGTTGTCCTAAGGTGCAGGAGTTTTGGAAAGAGGTAGTTTTACTAATTTCTCAGATGGTATCTGTTAATCTTCCAATGAATCCAGAAATTTTTATTCTGGGAATTTTTCCTGATAATATTGTACATTGTAGTAGCACTTGTAAACTTATTGACATGTATACTTCAAGCAAAGCGTTTAATATCTATGTATTGGAAAAAAGTGGAAAGGCCATCTATTGTACAATGGATCAATAATATGTCCTTTTGTTTGTCAATGGAAAAGATTACATATATTTTAAAAGGGAAATTGTCCTTATTTGAGAAGATTTGGAAACCTTTTATATCCTTTATTTCAAATTCCAGTCTTAGTAATATAATGCGTGAGGTTGAAAGAGATAAAATATCTTGATGCTTAGCATATTCCCACCTAAATTTCATTACTGTCAAACTTTTAGTCATTTAATGTTTTGTTTTTCCTCAAATACCCCTTATTTAATATAATGATTGCTTCTTGTATGACTATTTTCAACTCTTCTTATTCTGTAGCTATCTAAACTGACCTGTGACATTTTTTTTTCTTTTTCTTTTTATTATTATTATTATTATTTTTATATATATATATATATATATATATATATATATATATATATATATATATATATATATATAATTTCAATATTTTTTATGTATGCTTTTTTTCCTTTGTTTATTCTATTGTTATTATATAAAAAGAGATCTAACTATTTTATTGTATTATATTGTTGTAATATATTGCCATATTTTGTTACATCTCAATAAACAAATTGTTCAAAAAAAACTCGTCTGAAATCATTATGATTAGTAAACTGTGAGGAGGCTTCTATGTGAAATCTATGGCTAGGATAGGTCAAACTGAAGGCTCGAGAATGATAGGAGCAGTAGGCACATCATCGAAGACCGTCTGATTTCTGTCTATCACTGCTGTTAGCAAGTTGTATGGGAAAAGACTAAATAAACTATACTTTTGTCATAAGCAAGCAGTAGGCGGCAGGCAAAACATGTATTAGTCTACCTACATCCTCTGACTAGCATCAGACTGGCGAGTTTGCGATCGTAAGATCCACGTGAAGCTAGCGTGAGACTTTAGGTCCCCAGTGAATGGATAATTGAAAGTATAGTGAGTCCAGAATAATCAAATATCAAAAGTGATACATAATCATCCTTTGTTGATCAGTTTTTAAATAGAAACATTGTCTAAATTTAATGATCACATGAAATTGGAGTCAGATTGAGCATGGAGCTAGACTAGGATTTAAACTAAATCCTGATAAATTCTGAAGCGCAAGTAAAAGACAAAATATGCATAAAACCTTCAACCAGGCCGCTGGATTCTGCTATTTGGGCTGGCGGGTGAATCCTTACAGTTGGTGACCCCGACGTGATCCCCCATCTCCTGTTGGCGAGGGTCTTTTCAGCGCAACATTCAAATGTGCTCCAGAAAGAGTCCTTCTTTTTCTACAGCTGCTGCGATAAGTTAGAAATGTTGAGGGAAAGCTTAGATGCACCCCATATAGACATACTTTTGTAGAATCAGCCGGAATGCTCAAATTATACTGGAGACCGCAGAAATCCGGTGGGGCTTAAGAATTAGATGGAACCACATGAATTGACAGGGGCATGATAGTGGCAGAGTAGATGAGGAACGATGTCTCTTGAACCAAAATTAAAATTGGAATAACATCATCCAAATCTTATTCTGGTGCTCAACAGAGGGCTGTAAATTGCAACCAAAATTCTGATATGAATAATTTTCTGTCATGATTGTCTGGCTTTACAATAATAACTTTGCAACATTTGAAAAGCAAACGTTGGGCGAAGTTGGGCAAAACAGAGCAATAAAATTAACGAATAGAGAATCTCAAAAGAAACTAATCTGGCTAAAAATTATGTCTCAGTCCCAGAGAACTACTGCTGCCATGCAGAAGTCCCAGTGACTGTGAGAGGAGACATTAGGAAACTAAAACTTGAATGCAAATAATAATAATTTTGATGCTATTGAGAGGCTTGTAGCCAAGCCTAGAGCCTGCATGGGCCTCAAATCTAGGCCCGTGTCCGGCCCTGGCCCGAGACGCTCAGGCCCTAGCCCGACCCGTGTCCGACAGCTCATCAGAATTATCGGCCCGAGTCCGACACGAGCCCGTGTTTTTATTTATTTATTTATTTATTTTATAACACAGCGGAAGCCTGCCCTATTTGCAACAATTAAAAAATGGGTCATTTTTTTGTTATGTTTCTTTTCATTTCTTTATCAAGTTAATTTAGAAAAATGTTTGGAGCATTCTTTTTTTTAATGACGATTAACGTTAATCAGCCAAGCCGACAGCGAGTAGCCTAAAACATATTTAATTAATTAAGCCTTTCAAATTAACGCTAATACTTTACTTGGCTACAATAAAATCCATATATAAAACACTTCAAGCATATCACACAGACAGTTAGTTTAATAAATGTTTATTTATTAAACCACAGTGAGTAAAATCAAATAAAAAAATTGAAATACTGAGGCAGGCTCGCAACAGCTTTCGCGAACTAAATGAGAAATAGCCTACAATCTAAACAAATTAAATTAATTAAAAACAAACGTGCAGGTTATCTTACCTCAAAAATGCACCACAGAACATGTCCATTCTTTTTTCCATTAGTTTCCAACAGTTAAACCAAAATAAAGTCCAGTCAAATGAAAAGTTAGAACAGTCTCTTACAGAGCATCGTGGAGAAAAGAATAGCCTCCAGAGTGGAAGGTTTTAACCCAGTCCTCCTCTCTTCTATCACTCTTCCCGCTGCGCTGAAGACACGTTCGCTGCTGCTGACGTGACACTAAACATAGAGCGAGCCAGTCTTGACAGTTGCAGTAGCAGGGTCTCGTGCTGTTTACATTTACATTACTTTAGAGGCCTATAATAGCTACTACTACAATAAGTGGATATAAGTGAAGTATATTCGTGGGTCGCACTGACGGAAAAACGTGCATGTGCGCGTGCGTGCGTGAGACTGTCATGTCAGTATGTCAGTTTAATTATAATGGGTTGAATTATCAGACTATGAAAGTTATGAGGTTATGAAATGTCTTTCTATGTTTGTTTTTCTACCGTCGGCGTCAACTTCTAATTTTTTTATTTAATGTCTAAAAATATAAATAGAAGGATAACCTAAAAAAGGCCCGAGGCCCGGCCCGCATGTGAGCTATAACATGAAAATTGGCCCGAAGCCTGGCCCTATGTGCATAAATAAGTTGGGGCCCGTCGGGCTTGGGCTGAAATGCAGGGCTTTAGACAAGCCTGAGGGTTAAACCCATTCAAAGGACATCCACAACTTCTCCTGAGGGAGAAATACTAATTTAATTAAATGTATTGAAAATCACTCAATAGTGGTAAAATATCTGGCTCAACAACACTCTTCAAAGTTCAGCCTTTTATTTTAGATTTTACAAAAATGACTAAACAATTGTATGATTATCAGTCTTTGTCTTTAAGAAGAGACAAACATGAAGAGATCATAAATCTAAAATAACAGGTGTTGATTTTGCATTTGCTCTGGGTTTTCCCAACCCCCAAACTTTCTGACACACAAAGAGACTTTCAAAAGAACACCCTAGTGACATCTCAGCTCAGAAACAAAATAAAATTGTGTCCAATTCAACATTGTAGTCACAAAAATCTTCAGATTGAGCAATGATTTGACCAATGCTTACAGTATGTGCTTGCGGTTCATTGAATGTTCACAGCAGCAGATCCTATAACTGGTTTCCAGTTTGGCCTGCTGCTGTGCACACAATGCACAAGCCAGGACTACTGTGGTTACAGGGTCAAATCAACAGTTTATCTTCAGAAAGATCAGTGATATGATAACCATTCATTCTAAACAAGTTGCTCAGGAGGCCCTCCAGAGACCAGTAATAAAGGCATTTTAATTTATACTATTTTTAATGTAATATAATTTTTATTATAACAACCTTATAATATATTATATTACAATGGCCAGGAATGGCCTTTAATCTCATAATGACTCAGCATTGATTTAGAAAAAAAAATAAAGTTGTAGAGGAATAAGAAGAATGATCAGAATGTAGAAAGAGGGAATATGAACGTAGAAAGAAGTTGGAAGCACCATTAGTGCTGGGCAAAGAGAAAAACAGAAGGTGGTTGGAAGAAAAACTCTTAGGAAAGTAAAATGAAATGAATGATCAAACTAATGAGGAAAGAACCTCTTTATCTTCTATTTGTGCAAAAATCTTTATTGAGACAAATTAACATGTCAGGAATTTATCAACTAAAATGATTAATCTGATTGCAGTATCTTGAATGGACCAAATACATCCAAGGCCATAAGATGTTTTACATTTGATTTTATTAATCTGCAACGCATTAACAAGGGAAGGTCTAAGTTTTGTCTATTTCCTTGCATCAAAACCACAGAAAAAGTGGCGCAAGTGTTAGCGAACAAAATCATTTCTCTCTGGGAAGAACAAAACACATATGGAATGTAATCAGAGAACTTATTTTTACAGGACATGTGATTAAACTTGTGTGTAGTGTTGAAATCAGGCAGAGATTCACAAATCTTTACAGACTGCAGAGATGGAAATGGTCAAATATATGAATAGGATAAGAAAATGCCAATCGCTAAGCTAACAATGCAGCACCAAATCTGGCAAACTAATGCCCTGAGCACAGATCTGACTGGTGTGATATAGATTTCCCAGCAGATATGGGCGTCATAACACCTGCAACACAGCAGACTGTGTAAACTGAGCAGGAACAGACAACATACTCTGAATGTACTGAAACACCAGCGGTTAGATTTGACCATTGACATTACATTTATTTTGGACTTTTGTTTATAAAACATAATCATGGCAATAATATATGTCTTTGTAAACAAAACACATTTTCTCCTGAGTGTATGCAATCTTGGATTACAACAATTCAAAACAACTGTTTGGCTGTGGCCCTTCTACAAGCAATTTATGAAAAGGCTCAAGATTATCTGTTTTTCTGTCTGTTTCCCTTTCAGGTTTACTGCTGCCATCTTTGAGGGACAAATTCCACAAGGAAATCTGGTCTCACTTACACCAACTTGCACACACAACAAGGAGATGACTACAAGTGGTCATTCACACCTCAGCACTGTACAAGTAATTACATGACCTCCCAGTGTAGCACTGGAACTAAATTATTACAACACAAATTATGGTAGACTAGACATCACCCATCTCCTATACACATACGTACACACAAACATACAGAACACACTTTCATTATTGCAACTGCACAATACGCTTTCTTTGTATAGAACATAATGACATCCAGGTCTAAATGACTCACATGATTCAAATTTATCACACATTATTCACCTCATGAATATAGGCCAGAAGAAATTAGTTTTATAATTGAATTTCAATTATGGCAAACATATTTGCAATTTTAAAATCCTGTGCAGTTTTTATGGTCTTCTGAACTTACTTGATGTAAACACTGGAATGTGCATAGGATTTGCGTGGCTATAGTCACATATCAATTACTTCAAATACTATTTACACATTTTAAAATGAGACCTATTCAGTAATGCAACTGGTCTCTTAGGACAGAATATTTTTCAGGTCCAATCATTTGCACTGTTGCAAACTAGGGGGCCCACTAGTTTACAACAAATGTCTAATGACCACACAAATTGGCCAAGCCAAAACTCAGGAGCTCACAGAAAACAGATACCATTCTGCCATGCAATAAAACAATAAAACTGATCTGGAAAAGAGATCTCCAAGGAGTGCAAACAACACCTATTTACGACCTCCTTCCTCCCTCTCCTCTCCCCTCCTTGCCTCTGACTCTCACTCTTCTCCTTCAAAAACAAGAATATCCATATGACATGTTATATCTTGTGAAAATGTTGTTTTTTCCGCTTCATGTTCAGTATAATTTTAAAGGTCTCTGTGCGATTGGTAAAATAGTCTCAATTTCACAATAGTCATTTATATTATGAGAAAGTTCAAGAGCTTTTGTAGAATTGTGTTCTGCTGAGGAGGAGGAAAAAATCCTAAATTTCTGGCGCTGCACTGTGGCGACGAGTGCCTACAGCACGTCTGAAATGTTTGTTTGTTTTATGGTTTATATGTAAGCATTTTTCATCACATAAACCTCGAACTACAAACTTTGAAAGTTTGGTTGTTAAGTCAGAAGCGAGTCAACAAAGTCAAGATACATTTACATTGTTTTAATGTTTATTAATGTACACTGTCCCCTTTCAAATAAAGAAATAACAAACAAAGATGCGTTTTGTTACGCAGTTTTTGTCTCTTGTCCTGGTGATTCACTTGTTGCTGTTAACAGTCCTTTCACTGAGTCTGGAAAGTTATGCATCAGCCACCGCCACAACATATGGGATTTTACATTATACCCGGGATCAACTCTGGCAACTAAGGGATCTGTATAGCGGAAACTTTCCACTCGATCTGCCAGATGAGTGTACTCGGACATCCACAGCACCAAGGAAAAGAGGCCGGCGAGGAGGCGTACGGCGTAGAGTTGGCACACAGGGGAGCAAGCCACCTCTAACACCCGCTCCTTGGTGAAGCAACTTACAGAGCTACGGAATGCTGTGAGGTATCTCTCAGAGTAACGGGAAAGTTGTCTGTTGTGCTTCACGGAAACATGGCTTAAAGACATGACTGATTACTCAACAATCAGGATCAGAGGGTTTAGCGACCCGATTAGACTGGACCGTGATGCACAGGTAACTGGCAAAAGAATGGGAGGGGGTGTGTGTGTTTATATAAATGAGAGATGGTGTAAAAATTACACAGTAAGAGACTCCGATTGCTCGGAGGATATTGAGCTATTGTCGCTGTCGTTAAGACCTTACTATCTACCTAGGGAATTCGGTCAGGTGTTTGTCACTGTGGTGATGTGCAATGTAATATCGACCCTTTACAGTTTGCCTATAGAAACAAGCGGAGCACAGATGATGCCCTTCTGTATATGCTCCATAATATCTATTGCCATCTGGATAAGCCCAAACGATATGTCCAGGTTCTCTTTATAGATTTTTCCTCCCCCTTCAACACCATCAGGCCCCACATTATGATGGAGAGGCTGGGGCAGTTAGGGGTAAATCCTAACATAATAAGGTGGGTTGAGTCCTTTCTGATGGAGAGAAGAAAAGGAAATTTCCGAAAGGATAAATAAATCTCTAACTAACTAACTAACTAACTAACTAACTAACTTAGTGTAAATGAGGCTGTGTCCTCCTCGATTATTACCAATACAGGATCCCCACAGGGCAGTGTCATCTCACCAGTATTGTTCACTCTTTACACAAATGAGTGTAGAAGTAATACACCTGAGCATCTTACAATCAAATTTGCAGATGATACAGCAATAGTGGAGTTAATACTGAATAGTGATGAGACCAACCACAGGGCCTGGGTGGATCAATTTGCAGACTGGTGTAGGTCCAGCTATCTTCATCTAAATATAAAGAAAACAAAGGAAATAATCATAGATTACATAATTGGGAGCCAACCCCATCAATGTTTGGTTATAAATGAAGAGAATGTTGCGATTTTAGCCGAGTACAAGTACTAAGGCACAATAATAGATGATAAGTTGTAATGGAACAGAAATACTGACACCGTCTATAAAAAGGGGCTGCAGAGGCTGCATTTTATGCGGAGACTAAGACAATTTAGAGTGGATAGTGATATGATGTTACTTTTTTATCACTCATTTGTGGAGAGCACTCTACTTTTTTGTTGTGTTGCCTGGTATTTCTCTTTGTCAGTGACCAATAAAAACAGACTGAGCAAGATAGTTAATCTGGCTAGCAAGGTTGCGGGGAAAAAACTAGACAGTATGGCTATTACCTGTGAAAGAAGGGTGTTGAAGAAAGTTCAAGCAATTTATAGAGATATGTCACACCCCCTACACCAGGCATATGAGGTGTTGCCATCAGGGAGGAGATTTAGGCTACCCTCTTTCAAAACTAATCGAGCCAGTAAGTTATTAATTCCAACTAGTATTACATTTATGAATAAGAACTTACCTGCTGGACAGCACTAGTTATCCCTCTATTGCATGAAATATTACTTAGACATGGTAAAAAATGTTTTGCATGTTTTTATTAATTAAAATTAGCTAAATAACAGATATATTTAAAAAAAAAAAGTAAAAAAAAGTTTAAAGAGGGGTCGTTGGTAAATTGTTGCCATATGGCAACAATATGCAATCGTGGAAAGTACCATAAAATCAACATTTTTTTCAAAAAAACTAATTTTATTTAAAACAAGAAAATGTTTAAACAAGCATTTAAACAGTGAAAACATTATATAATTTCAATAGTTATCTGAAATGTCTGGTAATAATAACCAGGAACCTGGAACCCGGAACCTGTCTCACTGAAATACACTATTCATTAGTTTAATTTTATTTCATTCTCTTCACGCCTTGTGAAAGTCAACAAAGCAGTTCCTCTCTGCAGTGAAGCAGAGGAAAACTGCACACTTGGAGCACTTTTCTCACAATGCCCTTGCATCCTCACATTTTGCATCTGCCCTTCTCAGTTGCATGCAAGGGCCAGTGGTCCGTGTGGTTTCTGCAGACAGGATCTAGCTTAAATTACAAAATAATACAAATTATAATGTTTTTACCTTTAAAATTTAAGCAAAAGTTGTAAACATAGTCTCAGAGTAGTTTCATGCTATGTAAGTCAGTGGGACTCCATTAGGTTGAATGCACCAGGACATTTCCATATTTGCATATAGTTGCCATATGGCAACAAATGTATTTTAGCATATTACACAAAACTTTTAAAATCAAAACTGAATTTAATGTTAAAAAATTAAAGTTTACTTAACCCAGACAGTGATTCAATTTTTTTTATTTGATGAAAATTTTTCAAAATTCTGAATAAAAGGCAATCTTCAGGAGCCACAGACAGTGATGTTTGCACGTCAATGTCCATGAGCAAAAAGGACCTCATAAATTGTATTTCCTTCGAAGTAAAAAAAACCTTTTTCACAACTAACTGTAAAAACATTGATTTTATATCACAGCTTTTTAGAAAATTAAGATAAAGTAATTGTTGCCATATGGCAACGCTATGCAATAGAGGGTTAAGTGTAGTGGAGTCTTCTGTCCTGATGGTGGGTATGTGTGGCGGTGTGGTAGGGTGGGGGTGTTTGGGCAGAGGGAAATTTTGCTGTATATCTTGTTTTGAATTCTGTCTTGTCAACTGTCTTGTTGTCTTATGTATAAATGTATCAGATGTACTGTATGGTGTAGAACAAATTTCCGAAAGGATAAATAAATCTCTAACTAACTAAGGAGGTGTGTCCCCCTTTAGGGGTCTTTGAGAATGTTTAACTCCAACCAGGTTTGACCCTTATGTGACCATAAGAACCTATTGAACCAAAATGACTGTTATGTTTTTACAACCGATTTGAAGATTTCTTTGTTGTCTGGTCTGAGTATTTAAGGGAGTGACAAAACAGTACGGGGCGATTCTGTAGTCAGATCAGCCCATAGTGTGGAGTATATATCATATGCTCCATACTATGTATCTTTCCGAAGTCAGGTATATTAATATTTACTCAAAAATGTAATTGTGTTGAACATATTGTGCCCATAGAGCACATTGTTTAGTTGTTTGTGTTACTACCTGTGCACATTGTCTAGTTAAGTTTATTCTCTAAAACACCTGAGTGCTTTGCTATACATTTTAGAACATGTGTCTTAAATTAGATTAACTGTTACATGTGTGACTATGTTAAATTTGTTTGTCTCCTGTGTGGATCATGTGGTTGTTGCCCATATGACTACAATGTCTGTGCAGGAGCAAAGTTGCCACGCGGTTACAATGTGATTCGCAATTGCACTATCCTTTCTAAATTGGCTTCTAATTATTTCATTATGTAACTGACATGATACAATTATACCTGACTTATAATAAATTGTTATATTTGATTTATCCTAAACTCGTCTGAAATCATTATGATTAGTAAACTGTGAGGAGTCTTTTGTTACCATAAATCTATGGCTAGGATAGGTCAAACTGAAGGCTCAAGAATGATAGGTGCATGTTTAAACCTCACTGAGATGATACAGACATAAGTTGCATGCAATTATTCTGGCAGGACCTATCTATTTAGGTAAGGCAAGTTCATTTATATACCACATTTCGTACACAATGGTAATTCAAAGTGCTTTACATAAAACAGAACTAAATTAATTATGAAGGAAAATAATAATAAATAAATAAAACAAGCATTTTTTTTTTACTTTTAAAATGATTTAAAAAAATGTAAATGTATAAATGATTTTAAAAAAATGTAAAAAGCGGACTCCCCTTGTTTGCGTGAACCTTGGTATTTCATACTTGACTCGATCCTAGTGATCTGTGTGCTCTGTTAGGTTTATATTCAGTGAACATATCTGCAATTTATTAAGGGACATATTTCACCATTTACTTGCATGATGACTCAGAATTTATCTAAAACACAACTACCCTCGTGTTTTGCCGCAGAGCAGCAAGGGTGAGTAAAATTTCTGCTGTCTTTTCAGGACTGTAATAAGAAAAGTACGCAAAGTAAATATCTTTAGAATCTGCTTGAAAGTGAATAGCACATAACTGCAATAACTATGTCTGTTGGTACAATGTTTGACAAGACTAAACATGCTTCATCATTTTCAAAGCCTCTGTTTCCACAGTCCATACTACAACGCGAAAAAAGCATTCCAAATTTATCCACTCTACGAGTGGAAAACATAATTCCAGCAGGAACGTACTAATGTTGACAAGGCTTGAGAAATTGTCAAACCAGGCAACCAATTG
Organism: Carassius gibelio; assembly: GCF_023724105.1. Classification (NCBI taxonomy): domain Eukaryota; kingdom Metazoa; phylum Chordata; class Actinopteri; order Cypriniformes; family Cyprinidae; genus Carassius; species Carassius gibelio. The sequence goes on from NC_068372.1 coordinate 10,700,397, forward strand.
CTAAGCTGGCAACACAGTAGGCTACCCAGGCACTTTGTTTTATGTTTTTTAGCTTGCCCCATCAATTGTTACTAACCCTTCTACTTTTCCTGCAGCCAACAACTACAGCAGCCGAAGCAAGCTCAAGCCGCAGGCGGCTCAAGAAGCTATCTCTCCTCCTCCTCTCATGCTCCTCTCATGCTCCCATTTACTTCGATGTTCCGCCACACCCCAACCATCCTTAAAGGGGGGGTGAAATGCTCGTTTTCACTCAATATCCTGTTAATCTTGAGTACCTATAGAGTAGTACTGCATCCTTCATAACTCCAAAAAGTCTTTGGTTTTATTATATTCATAAGAGAAAGATAGTCTGTACCGATTTTTCCCGGAAAAACACGACCGGCTGGAGGCATGACGTGCGGGCGGAGCTAAAGAATCACGAGCGCCAGTAGGCTTTTGCGTTGAGAGCGTTTGGAAGTTGAGGGAAAAAAAAACAACCAAAACAAACCATGGCTAACAGTCAGATTCAGCGTATATTTATGATCCAGAATCAGATCCAGAGGCTGAAATTTAACAAGAGCAGCCTCAACAACGACGTCTCTATGTGGTATGTACTTAAACTGTATATTTTTGCTTAGCGGTTTTGGAAAATGACTAAGTTCCACTTTGTCGTCTTTTTTTTTTTTTTAAGCTGTACATGTGGAAAGTGCAGTTTGATGACAACATCGCATGTTGTTTACTTGATGTGCTTACACGCCGATAGCTAAGTTAACAACACAAGAGATATTTGAACCAGTTTTACTCACCGCCTGCGGTTCCAACACATGATCGTGACCCTTTTTCGTTGGGACTGCATTATCCTTAAGAAATAAACTATGTGCAAATCCGGCGTCAAACTGGGCCTTGTTTGTAAAACAAGCATCTTCGAAATGCAGGGGAACAAACTACAAACACTTGCACAACTCCGTTGATGTTCTGTAAAAATAAACTCCATCCACTGGTCCCTTAATGCTGTTTCTCTTTTGGTAATCTGTGCAGGGTTGTCTTGCCCTGGCAACCAAAAACACACTTCTTTTGTGACATTTCGCGACGCTCTCGCTCTGATCAGTGGATGTCTCTTCTCTGCTCTGCTATACGGGAGTGCGCGCTCTTCCGGCAGACGTGCCCGTAGGACCCATATAAGGAAATTCCGCTCCATCTAACGTCACACAGAGCTATACTCGAAAAAAAACTTTCCGGAACTTGTGACAAACCGGAAGGAGTAGTTTTGGAACAGAAATACTCCTTCAAACGTACAACTTAATTTTTGAAACTTTGTCCATGTTTAGCATGGGAATCCAACTCTTTAACAGTGTAAAAAACTCAGTATGCATGAAATAGCATTTCACCCCCCCTTTAAGACCTATTAGCAGTCAGACCAATTCCTTGTCAAAGAAGCTCACCGAACCCTCTGTCCATATCTCCCCACTACCGCAGGAGTGTCTGCTCCCGCAGGAGCCTCTATCCATATTTCTTCACTGCCGCAGCAGTGTCTGCTCCCGCAGGAGCCTCTATCTATATTTCTCCACTGCCGCAGCAGTGTCTGCTCCCGCAGGAGCCTCTATCTATATCTCTCCACTGAGGAGCCTCTATCTATATTTATCCACCGCCGCAACAGCTCCTGCACCCGCAGGAGCCTCTATCTATATCTCTCCACTGAGGAGCTCTATCTATATTTATCCACCGCTGCAACAGCTCCTGCACCCGCAGGAGCCTCTATCTATATTTCTCCACTGCCGCAGCAGCGTCTGCTCCTGCAGGAGCTTCTGTCTATATTTATCCACTGCCGCAATAGCGTCTGCATCTCTTTTCTGTATTTTCCCTACTGTCGTAGTAGTTCTCGCTCCCGCAGGAGCCTTCACCGAAATAATCTGTTCAGATTTCCCCTATAGGTGGCACAAAAAAGCTGATCATAAACCCTTTTGAAGCCCCGCCTTCTCATTATCTCATTAGCCCACTGGGCTAATTCTTAACCAAGAATTTGAAAACTATAAATCAATCTGTCAGCTCCATATAATTTGCCGTTCAAAAGCATAATCCCCTAGATGGTTCTTGATGAATTTTCTCTCACAACCGTAGAACAATGATCACGCAATCAATATGGAGAGAGAAAAAAAAAATATATATATATATATATATATATATATATATATATATATATATATATTAATAATAATTCTTAAGCTCTCGGCTGGGAAAGGATGACATCACCTCTGCTTTAAGCTATGCCCATGCATCCAGATTCATGGCACTTATTCGAGGTACACTGACAGGACAGGGAATTCCATTTTGTCGTACACTTAACTTCGAAAGCAAACCAATCTAAGATTTTCTGACATTATCAGAACCAGTGTATTGGATTTGCTAAACCACTATAAACTATAAACATAAACTATAAACATCCTTGACCTTCACGTCCGACTACAGGTGTACCCATTCAGTGCCGCAAACATTGATCTCCCACCAAATGCCAGCAAGAGCCTTCCGGCTTAACCTTACCTTTTCGATTTACGGCCAGCATAGGCTTACCCTTTCGATGCCACATGCCCCCATTTTACGTCGGTGAGAACCTCTCAGCTAAACAAACTAACTTCCCCCTTACGGTCGTCCAGACTTACCCATCTGGTGCTGCAAGTATTGAGCTCCCACCAGATGCCGGCGAGAGCCTCCCGGCTAGACAACCTTACATCTTCTATTTTATGGCCAGCAAGGCTTACTTGTCCGATGCCGTGTGCTCCCATCGTACAAACTTCCTCTTTTACAGTCGTCGAGACTTACTTATCTGGTGCCGCGAGTATATAGCTCCCACCAGATGCGGGCGAGACTTTCTACTCTACAGCCAGCAAGGCTACTGTTCGATGCGTGTGCTCCCTTCAGACGTCGGCGAGAGTCTCCAGGCTAGGTAAACCTTACCTTTTCTTCCTACGGCCGGCGAGACTTACCCATTCGATGTGCGTGCTCCCATCGAATGCCGGGGAGAGCCTCCCGGCCACACAACTTACCTTTACATATACACCCGGAGAGGTTTATCCATTTGATACTTTTTAGCTCATAAGTACTGGAGGTTTAAATAATTAATTTATTTTTGACTGATACACACAAACACACATTCACACAACTAATAGCCTAGATTTCGCAGCGGCAAACTCTTTGATTGCATCCTCGAGTTTAATCTTTTCAGCAAGTTCTTGCTCAATTGCAGTTGTTGCTAGTCCATCAAGTCTGTCTTGTGTCATTGTACTTCAGAGGTAATTTTTAATCAGTTTAAGCTTTGAGAAACTGCGTTCTCCAGAGCTCACAGTGACAGGTAGAGTGAGAAGCACTCTCAATGCTTCAAAAACATTTTGAAAAATTGACCTTTTCACCTTTTTCATAGATGAATTTAAGCACATCCAGTGGTTTAGATCCAGCAACCAGGCGTCTGCCCAAAGCAGTCAGCTCTTTAAATAATTCATGCCCATCAACATGAGTGCCTTTTCCAGGCTTAAGCAATCCTGAAAAACAATTGTATTCTACTTTTCTTTAAGAGATGCAATGTCATATAAAAATCCAAATACGCTCATGGTCTCGAAGCAGCGAAATTCGCTCTTCCACGGCATGGATGGCACGGTCGAGCACTTGGTTAAAGAAGCCCACTCTCTAGTTTTGTTTTGTGTCCATGACAGGTGTGTCATCTCCTTCATAAGGAAACATTTTCTTTCTTTTTCATTGTCAAGCTGCACTTTTTGGAGGAAAGACAGCCTCTGTTTCCAACTCATCAGCTAATTGCTGGACAGCACTCTGTCAAAATTACTGTCTTTGAGGTATTCCACAAGGAATTGCTTTGTCGCGTTCAGTGGTTCTGTTGCATGTGGAATGTCAATGTTTATTGTCTGCACTGCAGTATCTAGTATTTTGCATGCATATACTAATTGATGCCGCTCTAAGTGGGGTGGGGTCAGGGCGCCGCCGGGTGGAAAAAAAAAGTTGAAAAGTAAATTTAAATGTATACTAATGAGTGGGAAAAAGATGATGTTGATTTAAATTCTATAATTGTAACCTAATGTAAAACAAACAAATAAATGAATATCTCTCTCTCTCTCTCTCTCTCTCTCTCTCTCTCTCGCCTTCTCTCCCTCTTGCTTCAATGGAGGGACAGAAAGCTCTCGGACTAAATCTAAAATATCTTAAACTGTGTTCCGAAGATGAATGGAGGTCTTAAGGGTTTGGAATGACATGAGGGTGAGTTATTAATGATTATTGGATGAACTAACCCTTTAACTAAAGTCAAGCAGTTAGTTAGAAATCTACAGAAGGCCCTGATCCTTTTGCAAAATTTGCTTAAGTACATCAGACCAAGACAAACATCCCCCGAGATGGAGTCAAAAACTAACAATTGGAATTTGCATTAACTCAGGTGCCAAACCTGAGTGGTTTACAACTCAATGGGAACAGAAGGTAATTTACATGGAGGACCCTGGGAAAAGGCACTCCCATTACAGTAATCAAAATATATCTTAGGATCTGTATTATCTTTTAGTCTACTTTTGTAAGATTGAGACCATTGTACCAGTCGCCCTGAGACAATTCAAATGACACCAACCATGACTGTAAATATTAGGGGTGTCACGATTTCGATTTTAAATCGAAATCGATCAAAATTAAGTCACAGTCTCGAACTTCGAATTAAAAAATGGAATCGTCAATGCTGCCACGCCCCCATGTTGTATGACGGCAAATCAATGACAAAAATAACCGAGCATTCAACTGATGCTGGCGCGCGCGCTATATGGCTTCCGCGAGAGGAAAACTGAATCGGATGCGAAGAAACGGGAGCCCGCGAGCTCATTTCAAACTCTCGCGCGCGCGTGACATGTACTCTGCGCGCAATAAAAGCCCTCGCGTGCATGCGCATTCCCCACATCCTCGCGCTCGATCATCTCACCTCTGCTCGCGCTAACAATTTAATTTTTGTCAGTCGTGGGGCGGGGCTTGCTGTTTTAGTTGTTATCTCAAATGTCATTGGTTATTCCCCTTTTCCTAAAGTCAGTATTCGACGCCTGTTAGAAAATGAGTAATAATTCACTTGACTTGACCCATGACTTCATCAGTGGACCAGATACATGCGAGTAATCATTTCTTTTGCTTGTTTAATTTATTTTTGTCTTTAATGTAATTTAATGCATTGTTTATAGAGTAGATCTTTTGTAGATACTTGATTAACTGGAATTCTTCTGATTGCTAGTGATTGCAGTCTTGTAATAAGAGATACACATATGTTACAGACTGTAATGATGCACACACACACACACATACACACACATACTGTTCATACATACATAATATATATATATATATATATATATATATATATATATATATATATATATATATATAAATAAATCTAAATGAATGACAGTGAAGTGTTTAACAAGTGTTTTATCTTTAATCTTTTAAATAGATACATCGTAATATTTGAAGGTTAGTTTAGTCATTTTTTATTGTTTTTGTTTGTTTTGTTATGAACTTGAATGTCATCTTTTGTGACTGCACTTACAAAAGAGAAACTGGATGGCAGTTTATTTTAAGTTTTCAATTGACTAAAGATATAAGTTATTGTTACATTATGTTGTTAATAAAAGTTTTAAATTTGACAGTGTAATGTGGTACATTGCAAACAAAGGTCAGATATTATATTACATAAAAGTCTAGTTTGAAAAATGACAATCTGTGCTTTAAAGAGAATAAATGTAAAAATCGAGAATCAAATCGAACCGTGACCTTAGAATCGAAAATGCAATCGAATCGAGGATTTGGAGAATCGTGACAGCCCTAGTAAATATCACTTTCATTAATGTAGAATATTACACTATTGACCATTCTGAGCGAGACCAAGTGGAGGGAGAATGGGTAAGGAAGGGGATGAGAAGGAACTGATAACATATGTGAGAGAGGCGTTTCCTGTTCCTCCACTCTGTGGGGTGTCTCGATGATGCCTGTGTATGTTTGTATTGTCTCTTTCTCGAGAGATCAAAAACTAAGTGCATTAGCATGGTTTAAATCATACTTATATGACCGCCATCAGTTCGTAGCAGTGAATGAAGATGTATCATATCAATCACAAGTGCAGTATGGAGTACCTCAAGGCTCAGTACTAGGGCCGCTACTCTTCACGCTTTATATGTTACCCTTGGGAGATATCATCAGGAAACATTGTGTTAGCTTTCACTGTTATGCTGATGATACTCAGCTCTATATTTCCTCGCAGCCCGGTGAAACACACCAATTTGAAAAACTAATGGAATGCATAGTCGATATAAAAAATTGGATGACGAGTAATTTCTTACTGCTAAATTCAGAAAAAAACAGAGTTGTTAATTATAGGGCCTAAAAACTCTGCTTTTAATAACCTAGAACACTGTCTAAGACTTGCTAAGTGCTACTTGATCGCAATCTTTCCTTTGAAAGTCACGTTTATAGCATTTGTAAAACTGCATTTTTCCATCTCAAAAATATATGTAAATTACGGCCTATGCTCTCAATGTCAAATGCAGAAATGTTAATCCATGCATTTATGACTTCAAGGTTAGACTATTGTAATGCTTTATTGGGTGGTTGCTCTGCACGCTTAGTAAACAAACTACAGCTAGTCCAAAATGCAGCAGCAAGAGTTCTTACTAGAACCAGGAAGTATGACCATATTAGCCCGGTCCTGTCCACACTGCACTGGCTCCCTATCAAACATCGTATAGATTTTAAAATATTGCTTATTACTTATAAAGCCCTGAATGGTTTAGGACCTCAGTATTTGAATGAGCTCCTTTTACATTATACTCCTCTACATCCGCTACGTTCTCAAAGCTCAGGCAATTTGATAATACCTAGAATATCAAAATCAACTGCGGGTGGCAGATCCTTTTCCTATTTGGCGCCTAAACTCTGGCGCCTAAACTCAACTAACATTGTTCGGGAGGAAGACACACTCTTGCAGTTTAAATCTAGATTAAAGACCCATATCTTTAACCTGGCATACACATAACATACTAATATGCTTTTAATATCCAAATCCGTTAAAGGATTTTTATGCTGCATTAATTAGGTAAACCGGAACCGGAAACACTTCACATAACACCCTATGTACTTGCTACATCATTAGAAGAATGGCATCTACGCAAATATTTGTCTGTTTCTCTCTTGTTCCGAGGTCACCGTGGCCACCAGATCCAGTCTGTATCCAGATCAGAGGGTCACTGCAGTCGCCCGGATCCAGAACGTATCCAGACCAGATGGTGGATCAGCACCTAGAAAGGACCTCTACTGCCCAGAAAGACAGCGGAGACCAGGACAACTAGAGCCCCAGATACAGATCCCCTGTAAAGACCTTGTCTCAGAGGACCACCAGGACAAGACCACAGGAAACAGATGATTCTTCTGCACAATCTGGCTTTGCTGCAGCCTGGAATTGAACTACTGGTTTCGTCTGGTCAGAGGAGAACTGGCCCCGCAACTGAGCCTGGTTTCTCCCAAGGTTTTTTTCTCCATTCTGTCCCCGATGGAGTTTCAGTTCCTTGCCGCTGTCGCCTCTGGCTTGCTTAGTTGGGGTCACTTCATCTACAGCGATATCATTGACTTGATTGCAAATAAATGCACAGACACTATTTAACTGAACAGAGATGACATCACTGAATTTAATGATGAACTGCCTTAACTATCATTTTGCATTATTGAGACACTGTTTTCCAAATGAATGTTGTTCAGTGCTTTGACGCAATGTATTTTTGTTTAAAGCACTATATAAATAAAGGTGATTGATTGATTGATTGAGATCAAAGAACTGTTGCATTTTTGAGAAATGTGTTTCCCGCACTTTCTCTCAGTGAAATGTGGGAACATATGTCTATGTTAATGCACTGTGTGTCTTTTGAGTGTCTCAGAAGATCAAAGTGTCTGAGGTTCTTTAATTCTTACAAGCTTGAGATCAGTTTTATAAGATCTGCCTTTTTAGAGACTGCCAATCAGGGCTGCAGCTGGCCAAATGGGTGCCCTAAGCAGAATTGTATTGTTGTGCACCCTCCCCCCAAAAATAAATAATAATAATAATAATAATAATAATATACATATATATATATATATATATATATATATATATATATATATATATATATATATATTTCCAGAAACTCAATTTCTAAAGAAACACAAAAATGTATAAAATGCTCCATTACCTATCTTACATTATGGTCCCGTAGAAGCAGTTTTTGTAAAATAGACTAACGATTGCGTCATAAGCTGCTGTCTCCATTTCTTTTACTGTCTATGGTTTTGGACTAGTTTTGAGAAGCAAGTGGGCAGGATTTGTTTTGGCAACCTGGCAAATCCTGATCTGAACGCACGTGCTGGAGATGTACTTCTAATTACAGAACGCCTTTACTGACGAGATGCACATGAAAATCACATTTGATTTTCTGTACAGCCCTACCATCTAGTTAAAAAAGTTTGATGTAGGCGAATTCTGTTAAATAAAATATCTTGCTTGGCATTGAACTTTGAGCTTTAGAATTTTACAGATATTATTTATACAACTAACAACAACATTACACACTACCTAAAGTTTGAAACATGGGACCACGAGGAATGGGACCTTTATGTTTTTTTTGAGCAACTGTGATGGTGCTCCCCTATGAATTGGTGCCCTATGCAAACTGCTTAGGGAGCGGCGGTACTGCCGCTAATCAATCATCCATAAGCGATTATCGCCTGATTGTGTTTGGTATCCGATTAATTGAAGCATCCCTATAATGTTTGTATTTTAATAGTTATTGTGATTTATGAGGGTATTATTCAGTAATTAAATTCAATATATTGCATTTCAGACATCATGACATCAGACATCAGTTCTTCATTAAAACTTACAGACTGCTCCAGTTGGACTCTGCGGATTTATTCACACAGCCACTTGGCACATATAAGTGAAAGTGACGTGTCATTCAGCCAAGTATGGTGACCCATACTCAGAATTTGTGCTCTGCATTTAACCCATCCGAAGTGCACACACACAGAGCAGTGAACACACACACACACTGTAAACACACCCGGAGCAGTGGGCAGCCATTTTATGGGAGCAGTTGGGGGTTCGATGCCTTGCTCAAGGGCACATAAGTCGTGGTATTGAAGGTGGAGAGAGAACTGTACATGCACTCCCCCCCACCCAGGGGCGTAGCAAGCTTTTCAAAAGTGTGGGGGATGGATGTGGTTTGTTTATAAACAATAAAAATGATGAACACATTGACAGAGGGGTACAAAATGCAGGGCTCAAAGTTCTCTGGCACTGTGCGGGATTTCCGGCTTGCAGCGTTTGGCTGGGAAAAAAATAATCCTACATTAAAAAAAAGAAAAGAAAAAAAAAATCAGAAAAGGGGAGAAAAAAACGCAAAATCAGAAAAGGGGAGAAAAAAAACGCAAAATCAGAAAAGGAGAGAAAAAAACGCCCACACAAAGCTTTTTCTCTGGTGGTATAAATAATGTAACAATTTACTGTTTTTAAACATTAAAATAATATACACTTTAATTTCATAGTTCTTCAACAGGTATGCAAACAATATCCCAATAATAGCAATTAGCATTAGTCTAAAAAACGAAATATAATACCGAAAACACTCGACATGTCAACAAAACGATTAACAGAACATCTTCCCAAACACATATGAAGCTTATTTAAAAACCTCTAAAGCATAAACACTCATTCAAAGTACCTGGAAAAGGGAGATGTAAATAACCATAAGTTCCCGCCTCCTCAGCACGAGCTGACCGATAACACCCCAAGAGAGGCGGGCCTTAAGGCAAAACAGCCAATCATCAGCCGATCACACTCAAAGCCGGTGTCAAGTTTGAGAGGGAGGGGGAGGAGGCAGCCGCGGCGAGCGCAGACACAGAGCGGTCAGAGAAACGGAGGAACGACTGTAGTAAGGCGTTTGTGCAAAACTGCGGAAAAACTGCAGAAAATGTGCGGGTGTCGAACCCTCTCACCAGGAAAAGTGTGGGTGTTAAAACCCCCACATCCCCCACGGGTGCGACGCCCCTGCCCCCACCCACAATTCCTGCCGGCCCGGGACTCGAACTCACAACCTTTCGATTGGGAGTCCGACTCTCTAACCATTATGGAGGACTAAACCTGCAAAATCAATAAATAAATACATACATCTGTGTACAAATACACATATTCATGTTTAAATACATATATAAATAATTAAACGTGATGAAAGTAGTCAAATAAATACAATAATAATAATAATGAAAATGCTGAAAAAATAAATAAATAATGCTAAACTCATCCTAAGTGTTTTCTTTTTATCACTCATTTATTTCTGAATGTAGTTCCCAATTTATTTTTCCTCTGCACAACATGCTAATGAAAGGGTGTCAACCATGGACCTGGTCGTGTCATAGCTGGGGTCGTGGCTTTCTCTCTGACAGGAAGTGCATGGTGTAAATATAGTATAGTCCACTTAAAATCACTTTTGCAGTACAACAAAGCAAAATACATAGCAAAACGTATTGTCTGTAAAATATCTGTGATTTCATAAACGAGCCAACGGAATGGCCAGAGATGTTGCTTCGAGTTTCGCAAATCTAGGGACCGTCTCTAAAGTATGTCGACTGTCCCTTTGGTGCCACTTGTACAGAGTTTGGGAGCGTGGCTTGCGCTGCACAACCAGTCAAGCTGGCTCATTCGGATGGTCCGACTTCGTTACGTGATTCAGTTCGCCCGGCGACCTCCCAAGTTCAATGGCATCATCAAGACTTCGGTGGCAGTCCGGGACGCTTCTGTCTTGCCTGAGGAGATTGCTGTCCTGCTGGCAAAGGATGCAATTGAGGTTTTACAGCCCTTACTTCATCGTACCCAAGAAAAGCGGTGGATCCTATCCTGGATCTGCGAGTCTTGAATCGGGCCCTGCACAAGCTCTCGTTCAAGATGCTGACGCAGAAACGCATTCTCAAATGCATTTAGCCCCAGGACTGGTTTGCAGGGATCGACCTGAAAGACGCGTACTTTCATGTCTCGATCCTCCCTCGCCACAGACCGTTTCTGCGGTTTGCATTCGAGGGCCAGGCATGGCAGTACAAGGTCCTCCCTTTCGGGCTCTCCCTGTCTCCCCATGTCTTCACGAAGCTCGCGGAGGGCGCCCTTGCCCCACTCTGGGAAGTGGGCGTCAAGATCCTCAACTATCTTGATGTTTCTGCGCAGATACCCGCGATCCTGAAGGACGGCGAGAGCCCCAGAGCGGTCGTGCTTCACACCGGGGTTAACGACACCACGCTGCGGCAGACGGAGACGCTGAAGAGGGACTTCAGGAGCCTGATCGAGACGGTTCGCAGCACGACGCCCGTGGCGACGATCGTCGTGTCAGGACCACTGCCCACGTATCGACGAGGACACGAAAGGTTCAGTAGACTTTTTGCTTTAAATGAATGGTTGTTGTCATGGTGTAAAGAACAGAAACTGCTATTTGTTAATAACTGGAATCTTTTCTGGGAGCGTCCTAGACTGTTTCGCGCTGATGGATTACACCCCAGCAAAATCGGAGCGGAGCTGCTTTCTGACAACATCTCCAGGACACTTCGCTCCATGTGACTAGTAAGACAATTCTCAAATAACCATTATGATGAGTTTTGTTCTAACCGCTTAAACGCTAAAGGTACTTGCGCTGTAAAACCTATTAAGACTGTGTCTGTTCCCCGAATAGTGAGGTCAAAATATAAATATAATGTAGGATCTAAAAAAAATCTTATCGTAATTAAACCAGAAAAATGTAAAGTAAATGAACAAAAACAATTTTTAAAGTTTGGGCTCATAAATATTAGATCACTCGCACCAAAAGCAGTTATTGTAAATGAAATGATCACAGATAATAGTTTTTATTTACTCTGCTTGACTGAAACCTGGCTAAAACCAAATGATTATTTTGGTCTAAATGAGTCTACTCCACCAAACTACTGTTATAAGCATGAGCCCCGTCAGACTGGTCGTGGCGGGGGTGTTGCAACAATATATAGTGATATTCTCAACGTTACCCAGAAAACAGGATACAGGTTTAACTCTTTTGAAATACTTCTGCTAAATGTTACTCTGTCAGACATGCAAAAGAAATCTAATGTATCTCTTGCTCTGGCTACTGTGTATAGACCATCAGGGCCGTATACAGAATTCCTGAAAGAATTTGCAGATTTCCTCTCAGACCTTCTAGTTACAGTTGATAAGGCGCTAATCATGGGAGATTTTAATATTCACGTTGATAATGCAAATGATACATTAGGACTTGCGTTTACTGACCTAATAAACTCCTTTGGAGTCAAGCAAAATGTCACCGGGCCCACTCATCGTTTTAATCATACACTAGATTTAATTATATCGCATGGAATCGATCTTACTGCTATAGATATTGTACCTGAAAGTGATGATATTACAGACCATTTCCTTGTAAGATTCGCAAATAACCTGCCTGATCTATCTCAACTGCTAATTGTACCCAAAAATACACACGAATTAGACGAAATTACTGACAACATGGGCACTATTTTCTCTAATACATTAGAAGCTGTTGCCCCAATCAAATTGAAAAAAGTTAGAGAAAAACGTACTGTACCATGGTATAACAGTAATACTCACTCTCTCAAGAAATTAACTCGTAGTCTTGAACGCAAATGGAGAAAAACTAACTTAGAAGTTTTTAGAATTGCATGGAAAAACAGTATGTCCAGCTATAGACAGGCTTTAAAAACTGCTAGGGCAGAGCATATACACAAACTCATTGAAAATAACCAAAACAATCCAAGGTTTTTATTTAGCACAGTGGCTAAATTAACAAATTACCAGACGCCACCTGATTCAAATATTCCACCAACGTTAAATAGTAATGACTTTATGAATTTCTTCACTGATAAAATAGATAACATTAGAAATACAATAGCGAATGTAGATTCTACAGCGTCTAACACTTCAGTTTCATCCATCGCACCCAAAGATAAACTGCAGTGCTTTACAACCATAGGACAGGAAGAGCTAAATAAACTTATCACTGTATCTAAACCAACAACATGTTTATTAGATCCTGTACCCTCAAAATTACCTGTAGCAGAAGAAACGCTTCTCAATATCATAAACTCGTCGTTAACTTTAGGACATGTCCCAAAACCATTCAAGCTGGCGGTTATCAAGCCTCTTATTAAGAAACCAAAACTAGATCCTAGTGTACTGGCAAATTATAGGCCTATTTCAAATCTTCCATTTATGTCTAAAATTTTAGAGAAAGTTGTGTCTGCTCAATTGAGCACCTTCCTGCATAAAAATGATATGTATGAAGAATTTCAGTCAGGTTTTAGGCCCCATCATAGCACAGAAACTGCACTTGTTAAAATTACAAATGACCTGCTCCTTGCGTCAGACCAAGGCTGCATCTCATTTCTAGTCTTACTTGATCTTAGTGCTGCGTTCGACACCATAGATCATGACACACTCATAGATCGATTACAAAACTATACAGGTATTCAAGGGCAGGCTCTAAGATGGTTTAGATCCTACCTGTCCGATCGCTACCATTTTGTTTACTTAAATGGGGAGTCATCTCATTTATCATCAGTAAAATATGGAGTGCCACAAGGATCCGTCCTAGGTCCCCTTCTATTTTCAATATATATGTTGCCCCTTGGTAATATTATTAGAAAATACGGAATTAGCTTCCACTGTTATGCTGATGATACTCAGCTATATATCTCAACGAGACCAGATGAAACTTCCCAATTATCTAAGCTAACAGAGTGTGTTAAAAATGTAAAAGATTGGATGACACACAATTTTCTCCAATTAAATTCGGATAAGACAGAGATACTAATTATTGGACCAAAAAACACTACACAGAATCTTGTAGATTACAATCTGCAACTAGACGGATGTACTGTTACTTCCTCTACAGTCAGAAATCTGGGTGTTATATTAGACAGCAATTTGTCTTTTGAAAATCATATTTCCAATGTTACTAAAACTGCATTCTTCCATCTTAGAAACATGCCAAGCTACGAAACATGTTATCTGTTTCTGATGCAGAAAAGCTAGTTCATGCATTCATGACCTCTAGACTGGACTATTGTAATGCACTTCTAGGTGGTTGTCCTGCTTCGTCAATAAACAAGCTACAGGTAGTCCAAAATGCAGCAGCTAGAGTCCTTATGAGGTCAAGAAAATATGATCATATTACCCCAATTTTACAGTCTCTGCACTGGCTACCTATTAAGTTCCGTATCAGTTACAAATTATCATTACTTACTTATAAGGCCCTAAATGGTTTAGCTCCAGCGTACCTAACTAGCCTTCTACCACGTTACAACCCATCACGCACCCTAAGGTCACAAAACGCTGGACTTTTGGTCGTTCCTAGGATAGCAAAGTCCACTAAAGGAGGTAGAGCTTTCTCACATTTGGCTCCCAAACTCTGGAATAGCCTTCCTGATAATGTTCGGGGTTCAGACACACTCTCTCTGTTTAAATCTAGATTAAAAACACATCTCTTTCACAAAGCATTCGAATAATGTATCTTTTTAATTGTGAGTGTAGTTGCATCTGTTCAAAGTTGCATTTTTATTCATTAGCTTGGGTTAAACTAATTTTACTTTGTTGGATCAGCAGCTATGCTAATGATGTCTGTATTTTGTTTCTATGTTTCGCGAACACCTGAGAAGAGATGATGCTGACCCTCAGAGGACCCCAGATGATGCTAACCTTGAATCAACAAACAGAACTAACAATTATTGCTAAATGTGTGACTGAATCATATAATAACTTAATTAATAATATTGATAGTTCATCGTCTAGCTGACTACGTCTTGTATTATTATTATTATTTTTTCTAAAATCCTGTCAAATGTGCACAAACTACTAGCTACTACTAAATATTGTAGAAACATAATTTTCTGTAAAGTTGCTTTGTAACGATTTATTTTGTAAAAAGCGCTATACAAATAAACTTGAATTGAATTGAATTGAATTGACTGGCTCATTATGGCCCGGTCCCGAGAGAAGTTGTGCGATCACAGGGACTTGGTGCTCCGGCACCTCAGTCAGTTGAGGCTTCAGGTCAACCGAGAGAAGAGCAACCTCTCCCCTGTGCAGATAATCTCTTATCTCGGTATGGAGTTAGACTCGGTGAGTATGAAGGCACAGCTCACCAGCAAGCCTGCCCAGTCAGTGCTGAACTGCTTGAGTTCCTTCAGAGGCAGGACAGTGGTACCACTGAAACACTTTCAGAGGCTCCTGGGGCATATGGCATCCGCAGCCGCAGTCACGCCGCTCGGGTTGCTCCATATGAGGCCACTACAGCAGTGGTTGCACTCCCAAGTCCCGAGATGGGCATGGAGCCGCAGTACACATCGTGTCACTATCAAACCGATGTGTCGCCGCGGATTCAGCCCCTAGTCGGACCTTGCTTTTCTACGGGCCGGCGTGCCCTTAGAACAAGTGTTCCGGCATGTTGTTGTCACAACAGATGGCTCCAACACGGGCTGGGGCATAACATGCAACGGGCAGGCTGCTTCAGGGTCCTGGACAGGACCTCGACTGCTTTGGCACATCAACTGTCTGGAGTTACTGGCAGTGCATCTAGCCTTACAGCGGTTTCGGCCTCTGTTGCTAGAAAGGCACGTGTTGGTCTGCACGGACAACACTGCGACTGTTTCGTACATCAACCGACAATCTCATAAATCTGGAGTGAGACGCGGCTCAAGTCGCCTTTCTCGGGGAATGGCGACTCCATCCCCAGACGGTTCAGCTGATCTGGAGTCGATTTGGGGAAGCCCAGGTAGACCTGTTTGCTTCCCACGAGTCCTCCCACTGCCAGCTGTACTATTCCCTGTCCCAGGCCCCCCTTGGCACGGATGCACTGGCACACAGCTGGCCTCAGGTTCTATGCAAGTATGCGTTCCCCCCAGTGAGCCTGCTCGCACAGTGCAAGGTACAGGTCCTGTTGGTTGCGCCTTACTGGCCCACCCGGACCTGGTTTTTGGAACTCATGCTCCTCGTGACAGCCCCTCCCTGGCGCATCCCCCAGAGGAGGGACCTTCTCTCTCAGGGGCTTGGCACCATTTGGCACCCGCGTCCAGATCTTTGGAACCTCCACGTGTGGCTTCTGGAAGGGACGCGGCAGACCTAAGTGATCTGCCCCCAGCGGTGGTAGACACTATCACTCAGGCTAGAGCCCCCTCTACGAGGCAGGCCTATGCTCTGAAGTGGAGTCTGTTCACGAATTGGTGTTCTTCTCACCGCGAAGACCCCCAGAGATGCCAGGTCAGAGTCGTGCTTTCTTTCCTGCAAGAAAGGTTGGAGCGTGGGCTGTCACCATCCACCCTGAAAGTGTATGTGGCTGCCATTGCAGCCCATCACGATGCAGTGGACGGCCGGTCCCTGGGGAGGCATGACCTGATTGTTAGGTTCCTGAGGGGTGCCAGAAGGTTACATCCTCCTAGGACACCCCTGATTCCCTCCTGGGACCTCTCTATTGTCCTGGCGGGACTTCAGAGGGGTCCCTTTGAGCCACTGGATTCAGTCGAGCTTAAGTTCCTGTCTCTCAAGACAGCGCTCCTGATCGAACTCACTTCCATCAAGAGGGCCGGGGTCCTCCAAGCATTTTTGGTAAGTGAAGAGCGCCTTGTGTTCGGGCCGGTCTACTCTCACGTTGTCCTGAGCCCCCGGCCAGGATACATGCCCAAGGTTCCCACCACTCCCTTCCGAGACCAGGTGGTGAACCTGTAAGCGCTGCCCCTGGAGGAGGCAGATCCAGCCTTGCCGTTGCTGTGTCCCGTAAGAGCACTTTGCATATACGTGGACTGCACCCAGAGCTGCATATACGTGGACTGCACCCAGAGCTTCAGAAGCTCTGAGCAGCTCCTGGTCTGCTTTGGAGGTCAGCAGAAGGGAAAGGCTGTCTCCAAACAGAGATTGGCCCACTGGATAGTGGATGACATCGCCTTGGCATACCATTCCCAAGGCGAGTCGTGCCCCCTGGGTGTGAGGGCCCACTCCACACGGAGTGTGGCCTCCTTCTATGCGCTGGCGCACGGCACCTCTCTGGCAGACATCTGTCGATCTGTGGGCTGGGTGACACCCAACACCTTTGCGAGGTTTTACAACCTCCGTGTAGAGCCAGTTTCTTCCAGTGTGTTGGGTAACAGGTAATTGGCGGGAAGGGCTGGCTCGGTGTCAAGCTTGCTGCGCCTTTCCCGCTAAACACGGGGATGTGAGCGCCTTTCTTCTCCCAGCAGAGTTCCCCGGTTGGCGTACCCTGGTCAAGCATCCTCCAGCACCCTCGGCAGTCAGACTTGGTGGAGCAGTCTGTCGCCAGGCCCAGTACTGGTTTTAGCATGCCCGGAGTTCCGGTCAGCCCCTGTACTGGGCTAGGTGTTCATATGGCTTGATTCCCTATGGGTAATCCCATATGTGTATTATTCCACGGTAAGGTGTCCCTCTTGGCAAACCCGTGTCTTCCCTTGACAGACCCGCTCTGTCAGTCTCTTCTGGCATCCGTTCCATCCCTACTCTAAGGTAGGACCTGCCTCAGAGACCCATTCCATATGTAGTACTGCCCCCGGGCCAGTCCATATCAGTATCTCCACATGTCACCTCCCTACGGGTAGGATGTGGTCTCCGTATCGACCTTTTCCTAAAGGCTCGCTTCCCCATTGTCTTGCCAAGCTGTAAGAACAAATAGGGAAGATTTGAAGCAATCTTTCTACGAAGGTTGAAATCCCTTCCACTAACTTTGTGTGGGCGGAACAGCAGCGTGGCCTTCTCCAGCAGCGATGTACTCTCCCTTTGGCCCCTTTGGTAAGTCAGTGAATTTGCGCTGGGGCTTTGGGAAGGTTACGACCTTAAGCGTAGCTTTTGTGGCATGCCAGGGCTTGTCGACAATTGCAGCGCCACAGGGTTGTGACGGTGTTCAGGTTGTGGCATTTTCCATAGGACCCCATATGTCGTTCGACATAACTCGTAGTTACCGACAGATAGGGAACGTCTCGGTTACGTACGTAACCCTCGTTCCCTGATGGAGGGAACGGAGACGTTATGTCCCAATGCCACAACCTTGAACCGGTCGCTGTTGCCGGGACACGTTCTCGGCTCCTCAGTGTAAAACCTAATGAGTGGATGCACCTGTCACCCTATTTATACCCGTTGACACGGGGAGGGGCTCAGGTATGTTAAATCCACTAACCAATTTTAATTGGTGTTTTCTCTTAAACTCAGAGATGATTGTCCTCCCAAGTGAGACCCCATATGTCGTTCGACATAACGTCTCCATTCCGTCCATCAGGGAACGAGGGTTACGTACGTAACAGAGACGTTATGATGCACACCTTTTAGATTTTTGATATTTATGAAAACAACTGTCAAATCATATATAAATATGCTGTTTATTTCACTACTGAATGGACAAAATATAATTTAAAGGCACAAAATCATTTGAGGAGAGTGACTTACAGTAACACAACCAACTGTGAAGAAAGTTAAATTATTTTAAAAACCTACTTTTATATATTCTATTCTGCAGACTCTCTAGGTCAATAATTATAATAAAAAAAAAGTAGAAAATTTGCATTTGGACATCTATTAACTGGCCATTTTATAATATGTTCTTTACCGTGTGTACCCAAAGACCTAAAATCCTAAAAAAAAAAGGACACAATGTCTCTCAAAACTTTATAAAATGATGCATAATTTCATTCTAAACAATTATGCAAAATTTAAGAGAGATTAGGCAAAAAAAAATAACACTATAATAGTTAAATGTTAAACACAGTGTTGTATGAGACATAACACTCAACTAACTATAACAGTACTGTTCATAGGTTTGATGGATACATGCTTAAACATTAAACAAATCACATTGAGTCTAAGTTTACCATTTTGTTCATACAGACACATCAGTGTGTACAATTATGCCAGATTATGATTACAGTGACTCATTAGTCTCGTTATGTAAAGTGAAAACTTTACAGTAGATCGGAAACCGACTGCTCCCTCGTGACCTTTTGTAAACTGTATTTATGATAAAGAACTGCACAGATACAGATATTCTAACAATCTATCAATAAACACACACCTCATGTCCTCTGTTTCTGTTTGGTTTCTGTCGGTCCGCTGATTGAAGAGCGGGCTGAAAGTTGAGGTGGAGAACGGTCGGATGCCGGTCTCATATGAAATTTAATGGTATATGTTTATACTTCTCATCCAACCACAATCCAATTCACTTGATCCGGATAGATTTATCTGGATATGTTTTTTTTTTTTTTTTTTTGAAAGATGACAAGCTGGAATGAAAACAAGCCGAAATAAAATAGCAGTAACGAACCTATTTTTAAAATGCAAGGAGTAGAAGTAAAAAGTCGGCTGAAAAATAATTACTCAAGTATAGATACCCCAAATTTCTACTTAAGGAAGGTAATGAAGTATTTGTACTTCGTTACTTGACACCTCTGGATTCCTTTATTGTCATTGCACAGAGTACAATGTAATTAAGTATTTTTGCTATAAAATTAAAATTACAGAAAGTTACGAGCAAACTGCTGCCAGTTTGTATATATATATATACTTGTTGTGCCAGTTACTGTAATTTCTAAGTTTTTTTTTACAGTGTAGATATGAATTTACAGTTTATTTTAATAAATATCAAAAATCTAAAAGGTGAGCAAAATATTTTACACCTACATGAACACTTTAAAGTTAGTTTTATGACTGTAAGTAATTCACCTCAAAATGCTATTAAATTATGGCATATTTTGTGCTTGAGAACAAATAGCAATATTTACAAACAATTTGACAGTTTATTTGAATAATAATAAAAAAAAGTGTGCATTATAATTAAGACCTATATGAACACTTTACAGTTAGTAGTGTAACTGTAAGTCATTCTCTTCGAATTCTCTTGAAGTTAGAAAAGTGTATACCAATGTCTTATGTAACTTGTAAGATGTAAGATGGTCCCTTGTGAATGTCCACCGTCAGGAAAGATGCCTCTGGCCGTTCCATTGGGTCGTTTGTAAATGGTTGTACACCCTTTTTATTTATTTATTTATGTATGTATGTATGTATGTATGTATGTATGTATTTATTTATTTTTCTCTGCTCTGTCTCTCAGCAAAAGTTACTTTATGTAGGCTATATTGGATTTACAAGAATTTCCTGTCAGAGGGAAAGCTATGCCCCCAGCTATGACACAATCGACCAAGTCCATGGTTGACACCCTCTCATTAGCATGTTGCGCAGAGGAAACATAACTGTGAAACTACATTCAGAAATAAATGAGTCATTAAAAGAAAAGAGTTAAGATATGTTTAGCATTTTCTTAAACATTTCCCATTTGCCCAGCAATTTATTTAATTTATTTGGCAACTTTCATCACACATTTAATTATTTATATATGCATTTAAACAAGAATGGTTTATTTATTTATTTGCATATTTATTATTTTTGTTGGCTTAGTCATCCATAGGCACAGGTTTTACACACATAGAAATCATTCAGACTGAATTCACAGTGTTGCTGTTAATACAACTATTCATTTCAAATATAGGAAACTAAATATGTATATATTCACATGTCTGTAAATGTGTCATAAAATATATTTACAGGGATTCTTCTTTTTATCAAACTGAATTTGAATTAAATTCTTCTTTCAATTAAATTGTCAATAATAATAATAATAATAATAATAATAATAATAATAATAATACATTTAGTATTTTATATTACTAATGTAATATTTTATATTACTAAACCATAATGCAGATTTAAAAATCTTGGATTTTAAACAACACAACTTTTTTTGTGATATTAGTGGTCATAATTGGAAATGAAGAGAGGAATTGTACCTTAGATGGTTGAAGATTTGACTATGTTCTTTGAAAATATTAATTTAAACCATTACAATAATAATAGTAGTAATAATAATAATTATTATTATTACAATTATGTTTTACATTAATTATTTTACATATCAATCTATCTGGTACATATGGCTTTATTGGTCCTCATCAGACAACAAACAGTATTTTTCATCACATTCAGAATAAAACTTATTTTAGGTGTTCTTAATTACAATTCTGTTTGTGCCAGAGGCTGCCTGCAAGAAGCTCTTCTGCCATCTACAGGCTAAACATTTATATTTTATGTGACAATTAATTGCTGGCACAAGCTTATCTGCTTGGGTGGTTGTTTGGAGTCTTTAAAATTTTATTTAAAAATTAATTATGTTTGTGCAGTCATTTAGTGGGATGGTTTGGGGGTCCCCCTTTGCTGAAAATGGGTTTTGGGGGTGGGTGGTGGTGGTGTATCGGAAGGGTAATTTAGCAGTGCTGATTAAAGGGGCAGGGGGCACCCAGGATCTGAAATATTTTTATTTATTTTTATTTTATTAAATTTCTTAATAATCGTTCATATTTAATAACTGCACCTCCCCCTGTTTGACATACTTTCATATAGTTTCATAAACCATGCAACTGTAATTTTCAAACAGGTCTTACAGGTTCATTCTTGTGAACATGACGTATCTTGCCCAACAAGTTATGCTGTTCTTTGCACCCTTCTCATTTTCCATGTCAAGTTTTACATTTAGTACACAGGTATGTTTAGAGGTGCAGATAACATGAAGACACATCCAGTCACTGAGATCGAGACTCTTCCTTTTCACATCAGCGTGATTTTCAGAGGACATTTTACATAAAAAAAGGGAGAGTGGGAAAACCCTACACTCTGGTTTTCGGGTTTTGCCAAAGGAAGAGGAGTCTAGTGTTCACAGAGACATTAGAAGAAGAGGTTATGAGCAGTGGTTTGAATAAGATTCTGTTTCCTCTGCTTCTGTACTTTACCATTAACTGTAAGTATAACCTCTCAGTCACTGTCTATTACAATAGTGAGGCATATAATGTAACACTTCTTTCTTATCACACACTGTAAAGAAATCTATGACATTTATCATAAAATACCAGCAGCTGAGGTTGCCAAAACTTAGGTAAGGTAAACATATTTTGGCGTGCTGTCCTGGGGGAGGGGTCCAGACCTGGAACATAGCCCGAACCCAAAGAACTCCCCTATTCCTAATTTGGGATAAAAATAGATTAGAAGTGAGGAGCTGAATTGGAGGAGGAATGTCGAAAAACTGTCGTAGGACAGGAGGTAGGAAGGCTGCATATATATATATATATATATATATATATATACTTGTTGTGCTAGTTAAGATGGTTAGCTAAACAAGATGCACCTGTGCCAAATTGAATTGATTATCTGATTGTGCTCCTCCTGAACCTTGTTAGTAAAACATAATTTAAATTCACACACAAGTATTTATTTAACTGATTATCTGAAGTTTTCTGATACTTACTGATCCTTTGAATAGTTTTCTGTTTCATTATTTTATACCACCCCAGTCATATATTTGTAAATTACTGTAAATGTTACTTATTTCGAAACATTTAACTGAACATTAGCATCTTTACCTTTCATTAAAGTTAACTTAATTTTGAGTTTGGCACTAGTATTAGGTTCCTGAAATGTTTATGCAGTAAATTTGAAGTTTGCTGTTCTGAAAATACGTACATTTGAACATGCTGATCAGTATTTGTGTGTGAGATTATTCTAGTTTTTTACCAAATGAATGACAAATGTTAATATTGGCCATGCATTTCAGATTCAAGATCACTATCCACAACTCTGAATGCCTCAATGCATTCTGTAAATATGAAGCACATCCTTAAATGGAGCCTTTTGCAAGCATCCTGTTCCATGGCTAACTACTCTGTGCAGTTTCAAGGGTAAGCAAAAATACCCACATTTATTAATCTTAAATCAGTTGAATGTTAATTCAATTCAGTATCAGTACTGCACATTTCTGTCAGTCTATGAAGAAATTTATAGACTGCAAAATACAGTTTTGAGCAAGATCAAGTTTGCACTTTGATGTTACCCCCCCCCCCCCAAAAAAAAAAAAAACAAAAAAAAAAAAACAGTCCTACAGGCAAAATAGTATTTAACAAGCTTAAGGTCCACCCACCACTTCAAGCATCAGGTAGTCACTGCAAAAATACTTTCTTATTTTGCCTGGTAAATAAATAAAGGTAAACTAATTTATTATAATTTATTTTAATTTATTTCACTTAAAAATATTGTCATCTTTTTAAGTTATAAAATTATTATTGTGTTAATATTGACTCTTGTCTGAAAAAACTCTCTCTCTCTCTCTCTCTCTCTCTCTCTCTCTCTCTCTCTCTCTCTATATATATATATATATATATATATATATATATATATATATATATATATATATATATATATAAACTCATATCTGACTGTCAATGTAGGGAGTACGAGTTATACAATCTTAACGCAACATGGGTGGATGCATATGACTGCCAAGAGATCAGTGAAAACTGGTGTGACCTCACCCATGACTTGGCCTCCAACTCTGACTACAGTATCCGAATAGAGACAAACTGTGATGGCCAGAAATCATGGGCACAGCTACCAGCAACCTTCAACAGGAAAGACAGTTGAGCATATTTATTTTTACTAGAAAAAAAAAAACAAAAAAAAAACAGAGATATGTCTGAAATAGCTTAACTGGGTCAATTCCCATTTTTTTCTGTCTTGTATAGCAGTGTTACTGGTTCCAAAAATGATAGTAAATGTGGAGGGGGATCCAGTACAGGTGGGCTTTAGCACAACTCTTTCTGGTGTGACTGTCAACCTTAAAGTCTGGCAGGAGGGAGACGAACAGAATGTGAGAACCTTTTCAAATTTTCATTTTGTAACATAACATGTCTGATGACTCCAGTAATGAGTGCTTGTGGACCTTAGTAAGGGTTAACAATTAGCAGAGATAACTGGGGTTGGGGGCCTTCATGCCTGTGTTATTGTAGAAAACATAATGAAAAAGTGATTCACTTTATAGGTTTGAAGTAAGCCTTCGTAGATTGTAGAGCCTTAATGTATCCAATCTGTCAAAAAATTATCTGTAACTCTTAAATCAGATTTTTAATAAAAGTAAACTCAACCCTTTATTCAATCAATCAAAAAAAAAAAAAAAAAGACAGAAAGAAAGAAAGAAAAAAAAGTACAATGTCAGCAGGCAACAGGTCAATTCTTTTTTCAATGCTTTCACGTGTGGCAGTAAGTGGTCAGGTATAAGAGGTTACCAGTAACAACAGAAATCCTATAGTTGCCTATACCACCCGGAATACACCGGAACAGAACAGCCCTATAGAGGGGCACACAGGCTCGTTGCCAAAGGCAGGGTGAGAGTGAGCATGAAGATATAGACTGTAATAACAAGAATCACTTTATTCAAACATGCAATTAATAATAATAATAATAATACAAAAAAGTCTTGAATGTCTCAAATCAAATCACATCACGAACACAACCACTGAAACATACAAAATTATTTAATAAAATATAAGACAAAATGACAAAAATCAAGAGGTAAAGGGAGATGGACAGCAGAGACCCTCGAATTTCTACCCCACATTCAACACCCATGACATACTTGTGGAAAAAAAAAGACAAAATATTAAGCACTACACTGTGAACACCAGTACAGGGTACCACGACCAACCCCTCCAACTTTAGACACACAGAACAGCATAATCCTGTGCCAGTGCTTCTAACACATAAAACATGCAAAAATAACAAATGATAAATTCTTGTTGTTGGCATGTTAAAAAAATCAGTGCGTATTTCACATGAAATATGCATTAAAAATCCCTTTGAACGGGTCAGTGTCATTGGCTGCTGAATACTTTGATCAAACCATTTCTGTGAGCTTAAAGGGGTGTACCATTCATAGAATAGGATACCACCATTTAATATGCTATAGATCAGCTTATTCAACTTTTTATTTATTTTGTCTTATCGTATAGCCTATACGATAATTCAGGTTTTATGAAAAATGTTATATTATATTAGAAATAAAATTGACAATTTTTTCTCCACACATGCCTCATTTAGTAAATAAACATATTAGTGGACATTATAGCTTTAAAAGTGGTCAAACGTAAGTTAGCATCAAAACTTTAACATTTATGAAAACGGTTACAGTGAAGGTAAGCAATCAATGCAGGTTTAAGACAGACCATTGTAATCAATATCTGTCTTTATAAAATGATGTGAACTTTTCTTGTGTTTACATTTACAGCAACGCCAGTAGGCGGAGCTTATTATGCACTCATCAGACAAACATGCAGGTGGAGGTGATATTATCAATTTAAACAAATGTAAAGATGTAAACTATTTAAATATGGCATTTTATCATATATTTATTTATTGAAGACTTTTAGGTCAGGTAGTAGAACTTGATTTGGCTTTCCTGAGAGCAGAAGTATTCTACCGCTACCACCATTAAATATCCGATATTTATTTATTTATTTATTTTTATTCTTGTTGTTGTAATTTTCTGTAGTCCAAAGAAAATATCTAGATTGCAGGTTTTTTTTTAATAAAAAAATATAATATAATTTTAAATTTAGGTCAAATTTTGTGGTCTTTCCCTGATACTAGCATGAAATACTTGCATATTTTTACATGCCTTTACTGTACAGTAAATGGAATGTATTGTGTTGCAGTTTATTTATTTATTTTTAGTTTATACTTCTGTGCGGTCATGTATGCAGCCTATATCAATTAAAAAAAACCTTGAATTGAGTTCCTCAATGGGGTTAAAATTTATATTAAATGCACCAGTTCAGCTAGACTCTGGAGGTACTTGCGTTCCTTGTTTAGGGGGTTCCTTATTTACTGTTATTTTAAAAAAACTGTTCAAGCTATCCAAAATTCATTCTGAATTTAAGTTCCTCAATGTTTTGGCATCATGTAGACAAAGTTTGCTGTTCATAGTAAAATTTGCCTCTGAGAAGTATGTATTACTTTGCAGCTATATTTTTCCAAAAATCCATATTCTAATCAAAATTCCAAACATATTCAAATAGACTTCCTGTTAGTCGTAGCTGATGACTGTGAATTAGAAAATTGTCCGTCTTGATAATAACAATTTATGTCTGGAGTTTGGTGTCTGTAACTAAAACTAGCCCTCCCACTTTTGACAAAAGGTAGCGCTATAGAGTGCCTCCTCCACGCCCTTTTATGAGCTTTTGCCATTGTCTATCTATCATTAATACTGATATGTGTTTTCAATTCAATTCAATTCAAGTTTATTTGTATAGCGCTTTTCATGATACAAATCATTGCAAAGCAACTTTATAGAAAATTATGTTTCTACCATATTTAGTAGTAGCTTATAAGTGGTGATCAGTTTATGCGCAAATGACAGGGATTTTCGGAAAAAAAACATATATATACAAGACATAGTCAACCAGACGATGAACACTATTAACAGCAATTATAATGTGATTGGATAGTAAGTAGCAATATTTGTTAGTTCTCTATGTTGTTTCAGGTTTAGCATCATCTGAGGTCCTCTGAGGGGTTGGCATCATCTCTTCTCAGGTGTTCTGGATTAGTGTAGCTGCTGTTCCAAAAAAGTAAAATTAATTAGTTTAAAATTAATTAGTTTAACCCAAGCTAAAGAATAAGAATGTGCATTTGATCAGATACAACTGCAGTCACAAATTATGAGATGCATTATTCTAATGCTTGGTGAAAGAGATGTGTTTTAAATCTAGATTTAAACAGAGAGAGTGTGTCTGAAAATTATCAGGAAGGCAATTCAAGAGTTTGGGAGCCAAATGCATTTCATGAATATCTATTCAAAAGTATCTTTACAATTTAGCATCCCCAATGTCTTGAGATCATGTTCACCGAGTTTTGTGGTGAACAGGTGGAGTTCCTCAGAGGAGTATATCAAATTCCAGAGCATGTGTTTTTCACAAAACCCTAAATAGCCAGCTTCCTGTTGGGCGGCACTTATGACATGGAGTGGAAAAGTTGTTTGATTTGATGAGATCTACATGTGTACTGAGATTTTCATATCTATATGTGCAAGTATGTATGATATATATTTTTTTCAGTTCCCCACTTACTTTACCTTCCTCAAGCACTGACAGAACACAGACTAAGCCAGGTACGTAGTAAACTAGGAAAGTAACTAGCCAGCTAGTGATAGCTTAGTGACAGTAATGAAATGTTCAAGGTGATGATGCACAATACTAAGCAAATTTATTTAATTTAACACCTTAATGGCTGAGATGAGAAGATTTACCTCTGTACTGGGTTTTCCTTTTACCTTCTTCCTTTCTCCATTTTCGTCCCTGTGAATTTGAGGGTTTATTAGACTGCTTCATTTTCTTCATCAACTGCGCACTTGCCTAACGTAACATAATGTACTGGCGACCCCCCACGCCCCCAACATATTTGTTGCCCTAGGCAACCGCCTAGTTAGCCTATAGCAATCACCGGCCCTTCTTCCTGGTTCTAGTAAAAACTCTTGCTGCTGCATTTTGGACTAGCTGTAGTTAGTTTACTAAGCGTGCAGAACAACCATCCAATAAAGCATTACAATAATCTAACCTTGAGGTCATAAATACATGGATTAACATTTCTGCATTTGACATTGAGAGCATAGGCCGTAATTTAGATATATTTTTTACATGGAAAAAATGCAATTTTACAAATGCTAGAAGTTGGCTTTCTAAGGATAGATTGCTATCAAAAAGCACACTTAGGTTCCTAACTGATGACGAAGAATTAACAGCGTAGCCATCAAGTCTTAGACTGTGTTCTATGTAAATACATGCAGAGTGTTTTTAGGTCCTATAATTAACACCTGTGAAGAAATATAGAGCTGAGTATCATCAGCATAACAGTGAAAGGTAAAACCATGTTTCCTGATGATATCTCCCAAGGGTAACATGTAAAGCGTGAAAAGTAGCTGCCCTAGTTCTGAGCCTTTAAAAAAAAAAAAAAAAAAGATTTCTGTATGTAGCAAATAAAAACGGCTTTTGAGCAATGTTAATCAGTCTTTATTGTTTTGCATAAAAAGACTTATAAACATTCCACCCTCATTAAAAACGACACAGTTTTGATCACAAAACTATGCATTTACAAAAAAAAAAAAAAAAACATATTATTGGAAGATAGTGGGAAATTACATTTATATGCATTTCATTAAATAGTCTTATACTGTTATGATAATCAAATTTTCAACAACTCCCGACCAAATTGCATATTTTTTCTCAGTTTGGGCCACACAATATATATTTTTTAAATGATAATGATAATAACCGTAATAATAATAATACACATAAAACACTTGCAATTTTGTCTAAAGGTGTGAACAGAGTGTGTTTCTCTAACACTCACCGCCTTGTTTTCATTTGTGTGAAATCAAATTTGTTGTCCTTCCAAACTAAGGCCTAATGTAACATGATTTATGTCTTTACAGGCCTTAATTTATGTGATCAGAGATTATCCCTATAATTTTTCCATTGCTGCCCATCGAGGGAAAGAGAAGATGTGCTTCAAGGCAGAAGCACTGGTAGAAGCCGTTAACAAGAGCTCCAGCACTGACATACAGTGTGTCATCATTCCAAGTGAGTGATCACTGCAGGGTGAGATCTTTTGATAAAGGCAATTATTTTAGTAAATTGCCAAGACAACTGTGAATAGAATAGAAAACATTATAAATACAATAATTCATAATTCTGAGCTTGTAAACATCTGATTTCCTTCCTAGAGCAGATACCTGACTTTATGAGGCCGTTGATGATGGGCATTTCTGTAGTGATAGCAGTTACTGTGGCTTTTATTCTGGGATGGTTGGCAAAACATTTTGGTCCAAAGATCAAACACACTTTTTGTCAAAGGGAGACCATTCCCAATGTACTGGTAACTATATGTTTAACTTCATGATCAATACGTGTCCTGACATCTGAATGAGCTCATCTTTATTTCTGTTAGAAACTTTTATAAAAAAAAAAAAAAATTATTTAGCTCAGCTACAACTCAAGCTCATTGGAAATGCATGACTTTGGCGGCATTTCTGCAAAATGATATTATGTTTCTTCTTACACATCTTGTGTCTCATGGAAGTGGGACACAAGCAAAAAGTAAGTTATTGCTGTTTTACTTCCTCTAGTGTTAATTTCAGCTGGAAACTGCAGTGAATTGTATGCATATGTACATTTTCAGAATTTTGCAAAAATGTAGGTGCAAGCATGTTTCTCCAGTGAGCATTTCTAGATATGATGACTTACAATATCTGGAAGAATGAATACTTGATCTTATTTTATTTTCCAGTTTGATGACTGGCCAACTAGAACACCCATCCTTTTTACCGATGTTTCACTGGAGCCTACAGACCCACTTTTGCTGCTCTTCCCAGCTGAACATCAGTGCACAGTGCAGTTTAGAGGGACCTTATTGAGTGAGGTGGAATGCAGAACATGAAAAATTGTGAAATAGTATATAAAAATTATGTTTCAGTACATACCTCTGTTTTGAAGTCACAGTTTGGTACATTTTCTGTACAGCAGGGGGGATAACTAAACATTTGCTGGACTGTTTCTCTGTCTTTAAATAAATTAAAAATGTTTAGAACTGAAAATTATAAAAGTAGCAATTTTGCTTTCACATTACTATAAGATTAAAGGTCACAATTAATAAAAGAGCACCCCACTTCTCAGTGACATAATAACAACAATAACAATAATAATAATAATAATAATAATAATAATAATAATACAATTATTTAAACCACCATTTTAATAATCCTTTTTGGAATAGTGGTTTTCTGGGCCCCCTCTCTGGTATAGTGACCTCAGTCATGTGCCCGGTAGGCCCTTGCATTAATATGGCCATGAGAACAATTATTAACTGCTTGACTTTCTGCAGTATTTAGACTGAAAAGAAATGGCTATTGATATATTTTGGGCTGTTTGTTAAATTGATCAATTTGCCTCTTTATTAGCAGAACTACACTTGTGGAACATAATATAAAAAGTGTCAAAAAAGGATTTCAAAAGCTAAAACTGTTTTTATTATGCATGAACAACTGTGTGAAATGATTTGTCATCTACAAATGACAAATACACATAGTAAATAAGAAATAATTATAGTTATGTCACGTTATTGCATTCTCTGTCTAAATTTCTTTGATCCCCAATTTTAATTACTGTGTTATTCTGGTAATTAACATTTGTATTAAATGCTTAAAGAGCATGCATTTTGTGTATGTCTATGGATTGTAGGTGTATTATCTCAGTATTGGTATAAGTATACAAAACAGATATTTTTTCTTACCAAGTCATAGCTGTTATATACCTCATTTTACAATAACAAGTTCTTGAAAATATGAACCTAAAATGGGAATCTATTTAAAGGAGAAGCTATTTAAAAGAGAGGAATGGCCACAGCAATATGCAGAGTCAAGAAAAGGTTGTGCAATCTGTGAAAAAAATGTATTGTCCAGTACTATTTTGACAGTTATTCTCTTTTGAGGTAAAACAGAGAAGTTTATCAGATCATCTCAATGTATGTTTGAGAAAATCCCAAAGAACATCTTGAAACAAGATGGTGGAGGGTGAGAAAGAAGCAGAGTGGGATTTACAAGCCTGCTTCTACTGCACTGATTGTTTTGTAGAAGTATTTTTGATATTGTAGATTGTTTTTGAGGCTGCAGACACTGATCAGGATAAGCTCACTGACAACATGACATCCTACATCAGTTTCTGTTAGGACATGTGTGTTCCCACCAGGACTTATTTAACCTTCTGCGGTCCAAGGTGATTTTAGGACCCTTGAGATGTTTTGTCATGCCCTACAATTTGTGCTTATTTCAGCTACTTATAATATAATATTGGTCAATGTGTATTTTTTTTTAGTATTCATCAAAAACTGTGCTACAATATTATGTGAGCAAGATTGTTCTAAGTGTTTGCACTTTTTAAAATAAAATGTTAGTAATTATTATTATTATTATTATTATTATTATTATTATTATTTTGAGGGGTACAGCTGCAACAAAGTCTTGTAGGCTAGAATATTTACATCAAAATGATCTGAATATATATATATATATATATATATATATATAGAGAGAGAGAGAGAGAGAGAGAGAGAGAGAGAGAGAGAGAGAGAGAGAATTATTATATATTATATTGATTTATTTAAATTTTGTAAGACATGTATTGTGATAGCCAAGGTTTATGCGAGGGAGGGACAATGGACATGAATATTTAGTGATTCACACCTGAGAGAAAAAGGGCCATCCCCTAATTGGCCATCAATGAGTCATGCAACAGTGAGGCATGTAAGAGAGAATATATGTGAGGAGATTGAAAAAGTTTTTAAATTATTTTATTTAGTAATGGGAAGTTTGGATCATTTGGATCGTTTGGATCGACTCTGACTTTTGAGTCTTATTCAGCGAATTGAACAATCATTTTTTTACATCAATGAACGGTGGTGTACAGATGTAACTGTGTTAAAGAGGACGTGCTGCTCAAATCTCGAAACACTCTTCATTAACTGCAAGCCGTTCTATTCGCCACAGGAGTTTCACTCGTTCATTCTGGTCAGTGTTTACATCCCTCCGCAAGCGCATGTGAGCTCAGCTTTACAGAAACTCGCTGATCAGATTACAGAGACAGAACAACATCACCCAGACTCTGTTTTAATCATTCTCGGGGACTTTAATAAAGCCAATCTGTCCCGTGAACTGCCAAAATACAGACAGCATGTTACTTGTCCCACAAGAGACAGTAATATATTGGATCACTGTTACACCACAATAAAGGATGCATTTCACTCTGTTCCACGAGCAGCTTTGGGACGTTCTGATCACCTTCTGGTTCATCTTATACCGACCTACAGGCAGAAACTAAAATCAGCTAAACCTGTATCAAGGACTGTAAAAAGATGGACTAATGAAGCAGAGCAGGATTTACAATCTTGTTTTGACCTCACTGATTGGAGTGTTTTTGAAGCTGCTGCCACCGATCTGGATGAACTCACAGAGACCGTAACCTCATATATCAGTTTCTGTGAGGATATGTGTATTCCTACAAAGACTCAACTAATTTACAATAATGACAAACCGTGGTTCACTGCAAAACTCAGACAGCTCCGTCAGGTCAAAGAAGATGCTTACGTGAAGGGGGACAATGTCTTGTATAAACAGGCTAAATACACATTGGAAAAGGAGATCAAAGTGGCAAAGAGGAATTATTCTGAAAAAATAAGGACTCAGTTCACTTCCAACGACTCCGCATCAGTGTGGAAAAGTCTAAAGAAGATCACCAATTACAAGACACCACCCCCCAGCACTGTAGAGAATCAACGACTGGCAGACGATCTGAACGAGTTTTACTGCAGGTTTGAAAGAACACCCATCACCTGCCCTGAACGCCTCCCCACACAACCATTCACACCCTTCACAACTCCTGCAACCAGCCCCGAATGCCTCTCCAAACAACCGTTCACACCATTAACAGCTCCTGCAACCCATCCTGAACACCTCTCCAATCAAGCGCTCTCACCATTCACACCTCCTGCATCCCCCCTCTCAGGTGGGGCACCTGCAATTCAGATCAGCGAGGATGCGGTGCGCCAGGTCTTCCGGAAGCAGAAAAGGAAAAAAGCACCAGGCCCAGATTGTGTTACACCAGCCTGTCTAAAATCCTGTGCTGACCAGCTGGCCCCCATCTTCACACAGATCTTCAACAGATCGCTGGAGCTGTGCGAAGTCCCTTCATGCTTCAAACGTTCCACCATCATCCCCATCCCTAAGAAACCCAAAATTACAGGACTAAATGACTACAGGCCTGTGGCTCTAACGTCTGTAGTCATGAAGTCATTTGAGAAACTGGTGCTGGGCCACCTGAAGGACATCACTGGGCCCTTGCTGGATCCTCTTCAGTTTGCCTACAGAGCAAACAGGTCTGTGGACGATGCAGTAAACATTGGACTGCATTATGTTCTGCAACACCTAGACAGACCGGGGACTTATGTGAGGATCCTGTTTGTGGACTTCAGCTCGGCCTTCAACACGATCATCCCAAACCTCCTCCTGCCCAAACTAAATCAGCTCTCCGTGCCCACCTCTGTCTGTCAATAGATCAACAGCTTCCTGACAGACAGGCAGCAGCTAGTGAGGCTGGGAAAATACACATCCAGCACCCGTACAATCAGCACCGGAGCTCCCCAGGGCTGCGTTCTCTCCCCACTGCTCTTCTCCCTGTACACCAACGACTGCACATCTAAGGACCCCTCTGTCAAGCTCCTGAAGTTTGCAGACGACACCACACTCATCGGCCTCATTCAGGACGGTGACGAGTCTGCTTACAGACAGGAGGTAAAAGAGCTGGCTGTCTGGTGCACTCTCAACAACCTGGAGCTTAACACCCTCAAAACAGTGGAGATGATCGTGGACTTCAGGAGAGACCCCCCTGCACCCTCCCCACTCACCATCATGAACAGCCCTGTGACTGCAGTGGAGTCATTCAGGTTCCTGGGCACCACTATCTCTCAGGACCTGAAGTGGGACATTCACATTGACTCCATTGTGAAAAAGGCCCAGCAGAGGTTGTACTTCCTCCGCCAGCTGAGGAAGTTTAATCTGCCACAGGAGCTGCTGAAACAGTTCTACTCCACCATCATTGAATCCATCCTCTGCACTTCAGTAACTGTCTGGTTCAGCTCAGCTTCTAAATCTGACCTCAGAAGACTACAGAGGGTAGTCCGGACTGCTGAGCGAATCATCGGTACAACCCTCCCTTCTATTCAAGAACTGTACTTATCCAGAGTGAGAAAAAGGGCTGTCAGAATCACTCTGGACCCCTCACATCCAGCACACTCCCTCTTTGAACTGTTGCCATCTGGTCGACGCTACAGAGCACTGAGCACTAGAACGACCAGACACAGGACCAGTTTCTTCCCCCAGGCAATCCATCTTATGAACAGCTGATAATAACTGCGAACACACTACACTTTATATTTATATACACATACACTTTATTTATCTAACACACATACTTAGTATACACTTAAATTTTACACATAATATATATGTACATACATAACTGCATTTTGTAATATACCTGCCTACAATTGTCATTTGTATATTGTCATTCACTATCTACTTATTTGTATTTTTTATTCTTTTATTATGTGTTTTATGTTCTGTCGCTGTCATTCTGTTGTACTGTGGAGCTTCTGTCACGAAAACAAATTCCTCGTATGTGTAAACATACCTGGCAATAAAGCTCATTCTGATTCTGATTCTGATTCTGATCTTTTTTTTTTTGTAATTTCATTTATTTTGTTCATTTTAGCAAAATGTAATTAAAATGTTACGTTACTTCCCCAACACATCTAGTACTTACGCAAACGTTGATCACACTACAAACAATACAAAAGTAAAATGCTATAAGATACAGAAAAGATTAATAATTTTTTTTACCTGGGTCTTAAGTCTGTGATTAGCTAACATCACCTCTTGTCTGACAAGTCTTCGGGTTCAAGTCATTCCTTAATCATGTGACAGCCCCATACGCTAAACCAGTGCAGTATGAGCCAGAAAGATAATTGATTAGAGTTAGATAAGTCCATACATACCTTTTTCATTTCTGTGCGTTCCGTAAGTGTTATTTGACGCACCCACGTTAGCCTAGCTTAGCACAAAGACTGGATGTAAATGGATAATGGTAGCATAGTAATCCCAATAAGTGACAAAATAATGCAAACATTTTCCTATTTACATGTTGTGATCTGTATAGTAACATCGTGTACAAATAACAAGGCTATATGAGACAGAGACCATTTTTAATCGTATAAATACTGGGAACTATATTCTCACTAGGCGTAGGAACACAGCTAACGTTACTTGGGCGGAGTGGCCATATAGCCTTGTTATTTGTACACGCTATGACTATACAGATCACAATGTTTAAATAGGAAAATGTTTGCATTATTTTGTCACTTATTGGGATTACTATGCTACCATTATCCATTTACATCCAGTCTTTGTGCTAAGCTAGGCTAGAAGTGGGTGTGTCAAATAACACTTACAGAATGCACAGAAATGAAAAAGGTATGTATGGACTTATCTAACTCTTGGGGATACTGTGAATAAGCTAAAGTCCTAAAAAGTCGGAGTGTTCCTTTAACAGTGTAAAAAACTCAGTATGCATGAAATAGCATTTCACCCCCCCTTTAATCACGTGACAGACTCATATGCTAAACCAATGCAATCTGAGACGGAAACAGAATTGATTCGTTCATCTCATGAGTCTTTCAGGTCGATTTGTTCCTTAATCACGTGACAGACCCATACGCTATTTCTGACATTTCTGTCACTGTGCTTTTGTTACTGTTTCTTCAGGATCTGTTGTGTTTTATTATTTTATAAATATTGTTATAAATAAAATATTGATTCATTTGTCTTTTTGACTGTCTATCAGTAAATAAACACTAGGCTATATAATAATATAATAATCTAAGCCTACAATACAAAGTATTTGTAGCCTATTTTGTCCATTTTTAATCCAATTTTAATTTTTTAATCCAAACAGCAACTAGAAAAAAAAGAAAAAAACCCAGAAAAAAATGTCTTCATCAAAGTCATTTCGCCAATAATTATAATTATTCAATAATTATAACCAATAATTATTAAAAAAATAATAATAAGTACTATTCACCCATTTGTAAGGAAGGTTGTTAATTAACTAAATACTCTACCCAATGTTGTCACGTCACGTGACAAAAGAACGAACAACCCGAATACCTGAAAGTTGAATTAATTGGTTCTATTTGCGGCCCAATACTGCATTGGATTCAAGCGAATGGGTCTGTCACGTGATTAAGGAACGACTCGACCCAAAGACTCATGAGATGAACTAATCAATTCTCTTTCCCACTCAGACTGCATTGATTTAGCATATGGGAATGTCACGTGATTAAGGAACGAATCAAAAACCGATAGACACAAACTATGAACTAATCAATTTTCTTTCCAGCTCAAGACTGAATTGACTGACACAGGTGAATTACTACTAGCGGAACAGAACCTATAGAATATTGCGCATGTGCGACTAAACGAATCACCCCCCTGAAACGACTCGTTCTTCCCGAGTCACATTAAAGATTTGTTTAAAATTAAGGAAATGTTCAAGAATGACACATCACTCATTTTATTTACAACACAGTATAATCAAAACATACATAATGAATGTCAAATACACACTATTGGGCATACTGATCTAACCACAGAGATGTGAACAGATATCGAGTCATTCCTGAAAACAGATTGTGTTCTACAAGTGAAACAAGTAAACCATACCTGATATTTAAGTGTTTGCTGCTTCTTTCCATGGATTTGAAGAAAAACAACAATCATCATTATTTAAGGAGGGTTTTACCATATAATATCAGTGTAGTTGAACATCTGATTTTGGTACAGTGCTCTCAAAGGAAAAAAGTTTGAATAGACTCAAGTGAAAGGCTGCAGTATGCATCTGTGGTGCAGGTATGTGATCACTAAAAAAACAAACATCCAAAAAAAACAAAAAAACATTTGTGAGCATATTATTATATCAGGAGCATCTGTATATATAGATATTTTGTATTCATTCATAGTCTCATGCATGCCTTGTACTATGGTAAAAAATGACATTTTATCTGAGAAACTAATTATTGTTTAGTAGTTATAAAAATCTATTTTTAGACATGCCACTCTTTCAATAGATATATCTTGCGCGTGTGTGTTTCAAATATTTGCTGACTTTCAGTTAAAGGGGGGGGGGGGGTAGGGGTGAAATGCTCGTTTTCACTCAATATCCTGTTAATCTTGAGTACCTATAGAGTAGTACTGCATCCTTCATATCTCCAAAAAGTCTTTAGTTTTATTATATTCATAAGAGAAAGATAGTCTGTACCGATTTTTCCCGGGAAAACACGACCGGCTGGAGGCATGGCGTGTTGGCGGAGTTAAAGAATCACGAGCGCCAGTAGGCTTTTGCGTTGAGAGCGTTTGGAAGCTTTGACATTACCGTGAGGAAAAAACCATCATCTAAAACAAACCATGGCTAACAGTCAGATTCGGCGCAGTTTTACTCACCGCATGCGGTTCCAACACACGATCGTGACCCTTTTTCTTTGGGACTGCATTATCCTTAAGAAATAAACGATGTGCAAATCCGGCGTCAAAGTGGGCCTTGTTTGTAAAACAAGCATCTTCGAAATGCAGGGAACAAACACAAACACTTGCACAACTCCGTTGATGCTCTGTAAAAATAAACTCCATCCACTGGACCCTTAATGCTGTTTTTTTGGTAATCTATGCAGGGTTGTCTTGCCCTGGCAACCAAAAATACACTTCTTTTGTGACATTTCGCGACGCTCTTGCTCTGATCAGTGAATGTCTGTTGTGCTCTCAGTGCTTTGCTATATGGGAGCGTGCGCTCTTCCGGCAGAAGTGCCCTAGGACCCATATAAGGAAATTCCGCTCCATCTAACGTCACACAGAGCCATACTCGAAAAAAAAACTTTCCGAAACTTGTGACAAACCGGAAGGAGTATTTTTGGAACAGAAATACTCCTTCAAACGTACAACTTAATTTTTGAATCTTTGTCCATGTTTAGCATGGGAATCCAACTCTTTAACAGTGTAAAATACTCATTATGCATGAAATAGCATTTCACCCCCCCCCCCCCTTAATTTTATTGATGCATTTCAAAGAGATATGCACAGACAATGAGATGGCTGAAAGCACACTGTTTATTTTTTTCATTTTGCAAAAGCACAATAATTTGTTGATATTGTGAGTATAAACAAAAGTAGACCCTTTACAGATTTAAATGCTGTATTCCTCTTAACTGTATGATCAAGTATAAAGGAGCATTTTAAGTTCTTTCAACTATTATAATTAAAATCTGGTGATAAAAATTGGTGGCACCACCATCAATCTCAAGGGTTTAATGGAAAATAAGTTAAAGGCAGTTCATCATTGAATTCAGTGATGCCATTATCCAGCTCAGTTTAGTTTAAACAGTATCTGTGCAATCATTTACAATCAAGTCAGCAATATTGCTGTAAATGAAGTGTCCCCAACTAAGCAAACCGGATATGCCTCAGTTACGGGGGCCACTTCTCCTCTGGCCAGACAAAATCAGCAGTTCAATTCCAGGCTGCAGCAAAGTCAGACTGTGCAGTAGAATCATCTGTTTCCTGTGGTCTTGTCCTGGCTGTCTTGGAGATAAGGTCTTTACAGGGGATCTGTATCTGGGACTCATCTAGTTGTTGTCCTGGTCTAGCCTGACTTTCAGGGCTGTAGAGGGACTTTCTAGTTGCTGATCCACCGTCTGGGCTGGATACGTACTGGATCAGGATGATTGCGGTGACCGTCTGATCTGGATACAGACTGGATCTGGTGGCTACGGTGACCTCGAAATAAGAGAGAAACAGACTAATGCCGCGTTTCCACCAAAATTACCTGGAACATTTGTATCAGGAACTTTTTTTCCCCCCAGACCTGTTGCTTTCTGCATTTCCACCACGGTGTAATGTACCGGGAAGATTAGGCAAATAGTCTGGTGAAGTAGGTCTGCGCGTGTTTCTCAATACAAAGTGCTCTGATTTTGGACGTGCATCCTCAGTAGTTCAAACTTTGTGCATTTGACTCGGGAGTGTGATGTCCGTGACAACCAAAATCCGGTAAATCTGCAAACAGCAGCGTACTTGATAACTTAAGTCAGCTCACCATGGCTACAGCAATTTTCATCTCTGTAGGTTTACAATAAAACGAAATAGGATATCAAATACCACTGCCTCCTTTCTTTTTCATTTAAACATAATAACAGCTGCAGAAATGTACTTAGTTCAGGGATATGTGTGTATTACAATGAAACAAAATATTATATAAATTTGCCTTTTTTATTTTCAGTTTAACATATAGATAAATTGAATACAAACCAAAGATAACCTGTTAGATTTACCCAAAACGAATTATATTTTATGTTTAACCACTAAACAGACATCAAAGCCAGCGGCACAAATCAGAAGGTCTGGCCGAGGTGAGGCTGCTCTCGGGGGATACATGAAGACTGAGCTCCTGCTGATCGCGTGGAGCTCACCGACTCCCAGATCGGCGAATCACATTTTTAAATAGGAGCTGTCTTTATAAATAAACCACAGATTTGATTTTTAAAGGGGGGGTGAAATGCTCGTTTTCACTCAATATCCTGTTAATCTTGAGTACCTATAGAGTAGTACTGCATCCTTCATAACTCCAAAAAAGTCTTTCGTTTTATTATATTCATAAGAGAAAGATAGTCTGTACCGATTTTTCCCGGAAAAACACGACCGGCTGGAGGCGTGACTTGTGGGCGGAGCTAAAGAATCACGAGCGCCAGTAGACTTTTGCGTTGAGAGCATGTGGAAACTGTGACTTTACCGTGAGGACAAAACAAACCATGGCTAACAGTCAGATTCAGCGTATATTTATTATCCAGAATCAGATCCCGAGGCTGAAACTGAACGAGAGCAGCAGCAGCAACGACCCGCTCCGAGCGGGCTCGAACCCCGTTCTCCGGCATGGGAGGTGACGCACTAACAAGGAGGCAGAGATATTTTAAGCAGTTTTACTCACCGCCTGCGGTTCCAACACACGATCGTGACCCTTTTTCGTTGGGATTGCATCATCCTTAAGAAATAAACGATACGCAAATCCGGCGTCAAACTGGGCCTTGTTTGTAAAACAAGCGTCTTCGAAATGCAGGGAACAAACACAAACACTTGCACAACTCCGTTGATGCTCTGTAAAAATAAACTCCATCCACTGGTCCCTTAATGCAGATTTTTTTTTGGTAATCTGTGCAGGGTTGTCTTGCCCTGGCAACCAAAAACACACTCCTTTTGTGACATTTCGCGACGCTCTCGCTCTGATCAGTGAAGTCTGTTGTGCTCTCATTGCTGTGCTATACGGGAGCGCGCGCTCTTCCGGCAGAAGTGCCCTAGGACCCATATAAGGAAATTCCGCTCCATCTAACACAGAGCCATACTCGAAAAAAACTTCCCAAACTTGTGACAAACCGGAAGGAGTATTTTTGGAACAAAAATACTCCTTCAAACGTACAACTTAATTTTTTAAACTTTGTCCATGTTCAGCATGGGAATCCAACTCTTTAACAGTGTACAAAACTCAGTATGCATGAAATAGCATTTCACTCCCCCTTTAAACAACTACATTCTCGCCTGAAATACTTTTACAATTACATTTCATCACACAATAACAGTAATATTTTGAAAATTATCAGAATAAATGGTGGTTGAACTCAACCAATGCTGCGTGAACTCAACCAATCAGGCCAATCAGGATGTTTAGAGCTCAAGTCCCACCCCAGAAAGTTCCGGAACTTTGAAAAAGTACTACCTCGCCAGCAGGGACATTCTGAGGGGCATTTTTTTTTAACCAGAACTTTATTTAGTTCCTGGTTCCTGCGGTGGAAATACACCAAGTACCAGGCCAAAGTCCCTAGTTCCTGGGTAAAGTTCCTGCGGTGGAAACGCGGCATAATATTAGCATAGATGCCATTCTTCTAATGATGTAGCAAGTACATCAGGTGTTATGGGAAGTGTTCCCGGGTCCCGGATGTAGAATTTACAGTTTTAGCTATATGAAGTTTGCACAAAACTAAATAATGATCTGAGATATAATAGCTTGGCTGCATAATGTCAACACCATCAACATCAATTACATGTGACGGTATTAAATCTATAGTATGAGACGTATTGTCTAACCCTGACAGAGTTCAGAATGTTTATAAATGCTGATCCCAATGCATCTTTTTCATTATCAACATGGATATTAAAATCACCAACAATTAAAACTTTAACTGTAGCCAGCACTAACCCAGATGTAAAAATAGCAAACTCTTTAATAAAGTCTGTATGGTGCCCTGGTGGCCTGTATACAGTTGCCAGTACAAACATCACAGGTGATTTATCATTAACATTTGTTTTTCTGGATAATGTTATATGAAGCACCATTACTTCAAACGAGTTATACTTGAAGCCTGCCCTCTGAGAAATCCTGAAAACATTGTTAGAAATTGAAGCGACACCTCCCCCTTTAACTTTTGTACATGGCTCATGTTTATAACCATAATCTTGGGGGGGTAGACTCATTTAAAATAATGTAATCATCAAGTTGTATCCAGATTTCTGTCAAACAGAACTCATGTAGATTATGATCAGTGATCATATTATTTACAAAGGTGCTTTCGTAGAAAGTGACCTGATATTTAATTAACCAAGCTTTATCATTTGTCTATCCGTATTGCATCTGTTTTTTATTTGTTGAACCTCAATAAATTTGTTACTCTTAACCACGGCCCGGTGAAACACACCAATTTAAAAAACAAATGGAATGCATAGTCAATATAAAAAACTGGATGATGAGTAATTTCTTACTGCTAAATTCTGAAAAATCAGAGGTGTTAATTATAGGACCTAAAAACTCTGCATGTAATAACCTAGAACACTGTCTAAGACTTGATGGCTGCTCTGTCAATTCTTCGTCATCAGTTAGGAACCTAGGTGTGCAATTTGATCGCAAACTTTCATTAGAAAGCCACGTCTCTAGCATTTGTAAAACTACATTTTTCCATCTCAAAAATACATCTAATTTACGGCCTTATGCTCTCAATTTCAAATGCAGAAATGTTAATCCATGCATTTATGACCTCAAAGTTAGATTATTGTAATGCTTTATTCGGTGGTTGTTCTGCACGCTTAGTAAGCAAACTACAGCTAGTCCAAAATGCAGCAGCAAGAGTTCTTACTAGAACCAGGAAGTATGACGGTATTAGCCCGGTCCTGCAAACACTGCACTGGCTCCCTACACAGCAAAAAACGTTGGGTTGTTTTTTTTAACCCAACCGTTGGGTTACACATATTGGGTCAATGTGCTGGGTTATCTTAAAATTTGTTGGGTAATTTTTTTTTTACGTCGTTGGGTTATTTTTAGTTTTAACCCAACTGTTAAATATGTTTCCCGCTTTACTCCGGTTCAAATTTTAACAGTACAGTCATAGACTCGGCGTCAGCGCGGACATCAGAGGCAACCTGCCTGATTATGAAGGGTAAGTAACTGTTATAACATTAAGTAAGGTGTCTGATACGTTAATTATTATTTTTTTATACGTTAAATAAGTTTTTATTCCCTTTAGTCCGTTTGTTTCCCCCAGAGAAGAATCCTATTCCTGTTTAATCGCCAGCATTAATACATTAAAAAATTAGCTGCAAAATTGTTATGCATCTGTCAGAATACCCTATAATTACAACAATTTCTCTTATGAAGCTAGATTGATTTACATGTTTTTTTTTTTAAATGTGTTGTACTAAATGTGTTTATACTTATGTTTTAGACAATGGACTTTTACGTGAAGGAAAATTTGCAACAATATAATTTCTGCCGGTTAACTGAAACATTTCAAGGTAAGTAACCTATGTAAATTAATGGTACATAAGTTTTCAATTTTACTTAGACCTATGACTTCCAAAAATTATGAAAAAAGACAAAATGAGGTGAAATAAGTGTATTGTTGCATTCCGTCCAAAAAGCTTCCTTTCATTTATAGTGTACTTTTGTTCCTCCCTACAAGTCCAAATCAGTCAAAGGGTAAAGGGTGGTCAAATTTACTCACATTAGCTGCAGATATTGCCACAAATTTTCTGGAGGGAGTGAAAACTGATTTAGTCTGCGTCTTAGTGCAAATGATAGTAGATCCCCACAAAGACTGTAAAAATGTAAACTGTAAGCTTATTTTTTTATTTTTTTAATTGTGCTTTCTGTACTTTTGTCATTTAAAGGCCTTCGTGCAGAAATTGTCTTTAAACCCTTCCTGCCATCTGCACCATACCACACAAATGGAAAATTGGTGTGCACATCATACACGGAAATGAAGCGATCCTTCATTGACATTCAACCTGTAAGTAAAAGCAAAACTTAAAATTACAGTGCCCTGTGTAATCAAGTCACCTTTATTTATTTGGTATAAGACACACGTTGTACAATGCAAATCGTTCCAAGAAGAGATAATTTTTTTTTAAATGATGACAGAATTTTAATTTATTTTAATTTACTTTAACCAATTTTAATTCGCTATCGCTTTTAACTCATTTAAATTCACTCATTTGTAAAGTGAGTGTATCAATGAAATATCATCACAATGCATGTTAACTGAACTTTTTGTTTTATTATTCTTTTAAGGTTGGCACTAATATATAGTGCTGTACATGAATCACGAGACAAGCCAAAATCCACATGTCCTGGTGCTTGGTGACAAGGAAAACTGGTCCTTTGTGACAATGAAAACTGGAACAGAAGACAATACTACAAGCAGTCGATCTGTGTTTTAAACTTTTCTTTGTATATGACATCTAATACACTGTAAAAAAAAAAAGTTTTTTCACAGAAATATACTGTATTATTTTACAGAGATTTTCTACTTTTTTAACATTACGTGTAAATGTAATTAAAATATAGAAAAAAACTTTTATTAAAAACATTAACCATAAAATAAAAGTAATAATCTTTAAATTCATATAATGAGAAATTATATTTTTTTTTACAGGATTATTCTTTTGTTTAATTGGCTTGAATGTGAAATTACATGAAATTCTATGTAAAAAGACAAAAAAATTCACATATTTAAAACTAAGACAACTATTTGTTTTTTTACTGTGAAACCTTAAATTTAAGGTAAATGTATGTAAAAAAACAATCGTAAAAAAACGGTAAAAAGTCTGGCAGCAAAGTTGCCAAACACTTACCGTCAAATTACAGTAAAAAACCTTACGTTATTCTACGGAATAATTCTGTATTTTAAATACAGATATTTACTGTAAACATTTTCTGTATTTTTACAGTTCCACTGCTGAAGAATGAAAAGAAAATCTCATTAAAAAATGTCTGTAGAATGTTAAACAAATGAATAAATCTGCATAGAAACTGGAAATTATTGCAGAAATACCTTAAAATTATACAATTAATTAAAGTCTTCTGTTTTTACACAGTATTCTTTGGTAAATTCATAACATAATCAATTACATCCACAAGAATTCCCCGTCAAAGTACAGATTTTTAGATGTAAAACACACAAAAATATACATAACCTTACAATACCGTATTTTAAAAGCTTTAGGTTTTTATTTTATGGGATTATCAAATCTATTAATATTAAATTCCTGTTAAATTTAGTTTTTGAACTGTAGAAAAAATAAGATCACATTAT
The DNA here is from genome assembly GCF_023724105.1 of Carassius gibelio. NCBI lineage: Eukaryota > Metazoa > Chordata > Actinopteri > Cypriniformes > Cyprinidae > Carassius > Carassius gibelio. Next base: position 10,744,669 of record NC_068372.1, read on the forward strand.
AATAGCTTGCAAAGCCATATTTTTTTATAGTCATTACTTTATATAAACAATATTTGACAGTAATTACAAGCATTTATCCAATATATCTACATAACTTTTCCCATTAATGTATGGGGTTTACTTTGAATAAACATACTTTTATAGTAATTAAAAGCAACTATCCAATATATCTACAGACTGTTCTCATTAATGAATGAGGTTAACTTTGTATAAACATTGTTTTATAGTAATTAAAAGCAACTATCCAATACAAATACAGACTTTTCCTATTAATTCAAGGAGTTCATTTTATATAAACATTGTTTTATAGTAAATAAAAGCAACTATCCAGTATATCTACATTACTTTTCCCATTAATGTATAGGTTTACTTTAAATAAACCTGACTTTTATAGTAATTAAACGCAACTATCCAATTTACTCTTAGTACTCTAAGTTTAATTACTCTTTAAACTTACTTAAGTCAATTATGGACAGTGGTTCCACACAACCAAATTGTGTTTTGATAACATTAATGGAATTTTTTGAATTTATGCAAACTCCTTGTGTTGTGACAACACAATTGAATGAGGTAGAATCTATGTGAAATAGTAATGTCCAACCAACTCAATTTATTAACTTTGCTTCAACTTAAACCGGTTAAGTTAACTCGACATGTTTTGGTTTATTACAATCTAGGCAAATTTGTTTCACTCTATCAACATGAGGTTTGTTTCAAACTACTCATTTCAATTATGGACAGTGGTTCCACACAATTAGTTCTAGTTACTTTAACACAATATTTTCTATTTAAAGTTACTCCCTTCAACAAAGCATTTTTTTGTGTGATTTGTCTTGTAATGAGACAAAAGACAAGATGTCACAAATGATCAAAGTGTATTTGTTAAACAAGCAATAAATAATTACACACAGTAAAATACAGTTTAAACCACATTACAAAATTACACAAAATAGCAAATAAAATTCTAATTGGCATTCATGGGCAACCAATCAAACCTTATTCCAGGAACAGGAACTGGCTCCAGAAATAACTTCTTCAGTATTCCAAATGTGTACCTGAGTTCAGGAGGGTTGCTCAAGTTCAGTCCATATATCAGTCCCAGCAACATGGTTTTACAGACTGTAAACTGCTATAGGTCCTGAAGAACTGTATCCTTTAAAACTCCAACATCTGCTGGACTGTCTTCAATGATGCAGCTTCAAATATATTCCCACGAGTCTCCTGGATCACCTCCTGATTGCTGCCAACGTCTGTATCCTAAAAGGATGGAGAACTCAAATTATTGTGTATTAACTTTAACAAATCATTTATTAACCTTGAAAAAAAAAAACTCACCATATACTCCATACTGCTAGGGTCTTCACTGGATACTTCAATTTCATTAGTCTGAAGATGAAAACAACAAAATTTAGACTTTGTTTTTTTTCTTCTAAAATTACATAAAAAAAAAGTCAGTCATTCATCTTCTTATGGGAAATCCAGGCAAGCAGTCAAGATGGGATTCTCACAAACATTACAGTGGAAAATGATACACACATCTGGAGCCTGTACGGTAAGCAACAGAACTGGAATGTTCCCAGACCCAGAAACATAGTAAGGACATCAGTAAAACAGTCCACGTCACATCAGTGGTTCAACCATAATTTTACAAAGCTACAAGAATACTTTTTTGTGCAAACAAATCCAAAACAGTGACTTTATTCAACAATTCTTCTCCAAATCGCATCTTCCACCATTATCAACAGCACGTAAATAAATCATGCGCATGGTGCTGCTGACCTACAACACGCATGCGCTGAGCCTTGATTACACGCAGAGGAAAGCAATGTTCATGCCTCTTGTTACTGTCCATAATGGCGGCATATGTGATTTGGAGAAGAATTTTTGAATAAAGTCGCTATTTTTGTTTTCTTTGCACAGAATGTATTCTTGTAGCTTTGTAAAAGTGTGGCTGAAGCATTGATGTCACATGAACTGTTTTACTGATGTCCTTACTATGACTCTGGGAACATTTCTGTTGCATTGCAGCCTTTATGGAGGTTCAGAAATCTCTCGCATTTTCATAAAAATATTAGGGATTCACCAATTGACCAGCCATAAATCGGAAACCGGACGGTTTTTGCTTAAAATTTGCGATTGGTAATCGGCCAGTCTTTGGAATTTTTTTCGGCCGATTTTTCCGGAAGTGCGCCCGCGTGCTCCGACTACATTACTTCTGTGTGAAGGCAAACACGTCCCGGGATTGATTCCAGCATTGAACCCGGGTCGGGGACCTAGTAACATTGCTGGGTTAAATCCCGGGACGAGCGCTGTGTGAACAAAAGCCAGATCTAATGCCATGTCGTAGTGATGACGCACATTATCATGCGACTCTTTTAGCAGCTGTTTTGAAGGAAGATCAACGTTCACTGAAAAAAAAGTGCAAACTGTATGAAGCAGAGATCAGTTAGTTCCTCACTTTCCACGGTGACACCGAGATAGTTCGCCAGATTCAGTGAAAGTGCCTAATGTTTTCGACTCGTACATTCCACGTCACGCCCTGATGTCACGTGTCGTTACGAGACCTGTATTTGCCAGAATCACAATGTGAAAGGGGCTTTATTGAGTTTTTCCTCAATATTGGACTGTAGACTGTGGACTGTCCTTCCTTCTTGTTTGTTGCTTAAAGATTTTCAGTCCAAAATCGTCCAGTTTGCTTGTAAAAAAAATCGGTATCGGCCATGTAAAATAATGATCGGGGCATCCCTAAAAAATATCATAATTTGTGCTCTGAAGATGAAGGATGGTCTTACGGGTTTGAAACGACATGAGGGTGAGTAATGACATGTTTATTTTTGGGTGATCTAGCCATTTAAACACACCTGAACCAGCTAATCAAGGTTCTTGGGAATTTTAAAACAATAAAAGTCTTACCTGAAGTTCCAGGCAGGTGTGTAAGAGCTGAACTCCACAGAACACTGGCTTTCTTAGATCAGGCCTGGACACCCCTGCCTTACATTAAAATAAATCTATCAGTTTGTAGTAATACCACATATTTTGTATTTATTGTATTAATTAACCTTATCTTATTATATCTGTCTTTTTTTGTCAATTTCCAGTGGCCAGTGAGAGAATAATGTTTTAATACAAGGTTGCGTTGAGGGCAGTTGTTCTTACCTGTGTAGTGGGCACCAAGAGGGTTTCATTAAGGACTCTTCTTCAGTATGCAAACATCTTTGTAAGTTTTGCAGTCCGGATCAAGTTTGGCAAAGATTGTTGATTCTGATGGGCCTATGGTAATTCTGTATGTCTCAAATTCTGCACAAATCTGTAAACACATGAAGTGCAATGTGTTACAAAAAAAAAAAAAAAAATTGAACAGCAAAAACCAATTCAATGATCAAAATATTAAATGATTTATTTGTGTGAGTAATGACTAGTGTCATGTTTACCATTCCAAAAATGAGGACCTGATTACATATCTGGAGCATATGTATAATGTGAACAGCTCAGAGTAGTATCTGGTTTAAAGTCATTGTATGACCACACCGCCATGTTCATAAACAAAGCTTCAAATACTTCCACTGTGCTGAGTCAAGGGTCTCCAAACTCGGTCGACATCTCATGGTTAGACATTTATTGATTATTTATCTTTTTCAATTAGTTAAAATATACATATAATAACAAATAAAAAACGGTAATTACTTCCACTTTTGAAAGTCATTATGTATTACTAATACAATTCATTTATACAAATATATTTGGCACACAAAATGAGATAAGAGAGAAACTCCTATTCGCCATTTGATTAGTTATAGGAGGAAGTAGCTGAATGACAAATCATTCTGTCTCTTAACATCTCTTATTGTAAGCCATATGTATAATATAAAGTAAAGGTAAGTGATAGGACGTTTTATTTTTGGATAAGCATTTGATTAATAAATACAATCTCTCTTAAAATACCTTTATTGGGTTATGGTAATCAAAACAGTTTGTTTTGATTTAGCGCAGAACTAAAACTTTAATGAAATATTTCCCCCACTTATAAAATGATTTTATTATTAGCTAGCTCCACACTGGAGAGCTGCTTTATAACAGGAAATCAAGTTATAATTCTAGCGACACTGACTCTGTATTTTCATGTTTAATATTGAAAAGCTATCGATTGCATAAAGGACTGTTATATAAATAAACGTGACAGGACTTTTCTTTACTGGAGTGCCTGGAGAACCTCAGAGTTCGTGCAAACATCCACATCGCTGTGTTTTTAAGAGCTGCTTTTACATCGCGGTCAGTTTTTTGTTGTGTTCATGCAGTTATTTAGAGGAAGGCATGCAGTATATATTTACATATTCATCCAAGGTTCGGTTCGGATCGGATCGGCCAAGGGGCAAGGAACTCGACCGGAAGTTGAAGTCGGGTGGGGGCTGCCATCTTTTAGCAGAACTTCACTTGCGTTAGCATTCCCATTGACTCCCATTCATTTTGGCGTCACTTTGACAGCGAATAACTTTACATCTGAGGCGTTTAAAGACTCTGTTTGTCCATTATTTATTTCTAAAGATACACGACAATGTATAAAGGGCTCCATTACCTTCTATGTTACATTATGGCCCCGTATAAACAGTTTTTGTAAAAAATAGGCTAACGATTGCGTCATAACCACTCGTCTCTCTGTCCCATTACCGTACAGACAGGAGGAGAAGCTCGCAGCAAATTAACTTAATATGGCGTACTGGCGTTACATTTTAAAATACTATACAAAATAATTAATCAGAATACTTACTCCTGCTCACTCACGACAAAGAACTCCCCGCTCAAGCTCGCCGTCTCTGCAAGATTAACGATGGCAGTTTGCACGCACAGCTACTAGAAGATTTACATCTGTCAGACAGGTTGCTGACGTCTTCAAGCTTCGTTTGAGTCTGCGCGTCAGAAACGGAAGTGCTAAAAAACGATAAAAATGGGCTTCACTTGTCTCAATTGAGTTCCAATGGGGTCGCTGTGTCCATTTCTTTTACTGTCTATGGGATCGGCTCGGTTTGCCTCAAACTGAAGTTCTATCTTCTTCTTTAGAATTGATTCAGGAGAGTGTATTACAATCTTGCGCTACAGCGCCACACTGGTCAAACTGCATTATTGCAGGCTTTCAAATTAGGCAGATACGAGATCAAACCACTAACGTTACTCAAAAACATTTGCCGACAATTTTATTTTTATCGTCGACGTTGTCGATAATGTCGAGTAATTGTTTCAGTCCTAGTGTATATATATACTAAAGTAAATACATTACAGAGAGTCGTGCGCTTTCACATCTCCCAACCGCTCAAAATCATCTATTAACGGTGCAATAAACCGATTACACAATACTAGACTGCAAAACAAAAGCTACCCAAAACAGAAACTCTAAAAGAAATTAAAGACTTTGACTTAACACAAGAAAAACTTTAGATTGTCTTACCTGACTGGTACCTCTTGCTCCCCTCTGCACCATCATCAAATGCGTTGGAAATCGTCACTTCCGGGTTTTTTTATTTTTTTATTACGAAATTAAACCCTTTAAAGTCAAGTGCATTTTAATTTACCCTACTTGTCAATAAATTAATAGATTTTTTTTTGCCCAAATACTTATATATAAATAATGATATATATAAATGAATATATATAAATGAAAATCCTTTCACCTTTTCACCTAAAAATTGGTGCAAAGAAAACATTGATTTGATGTATCTGTTTTAGTCCAAAAGTGCATGGTGCACATGCCCAAGTCTGTGATAAACTCATGAGTGAATGTTTATGATTGTACAACATCCCACTATATGATAATCATGTTTTGGTCAGAGGAATGATTTGGCAAAAGTACAATGCAGCCAGTTCACCATCATGCATAGGCCCACTCCCGTAACTTAGCCTAAATACAGAATGACAATACCAGTCACCACAGAGGGCATTTAGAACAGAGACAGCCAGAGCGCAAGACAGCCTGAATGGAATAAAACAAGCTTGCACTACCCTGACATGTCATTAGTCATTAAAACAAGCCATTAATGGCCATCTTGCGATCTTCATCCCACTTTCACGGAGTCCATGGGCCCTTGATCCCCAAAGTCTATTACAGACGCTGGCATGGGGCTCTTTTTCCAGTACCTACTTTGCTGGTGTCTGTAGTGTCTTATAAACTATGGCTTCTGATGTCAGTTACATGGCATGCAGACAGGAATGAAATTAGCACCTCACACCTATCAAATACAGGGTACATTTAAAACTTCCAAGTCCCCTGCCACCAATGCAGAAATATACAATTAAGAAATATTATTTTTCAGAAGCAAAGATAAACTTTGCTGGCCACATCAGCTTAAGATTCAACAAGTGCAGATACAAGAGTGATAGATAAAAAATATATACATAAAATAAAAATGAAAAAAAAACAGCTATGTAGGCTACCTTTCATGCACATATGCTGTAAATAAAAATTGAACATAATAATTACTGTGTGTTATACTACAGACACAGATCTAAAATATTGCCTTGAAAGATGGATGAATACAGAAGGAGGTATTGTTGCACAGTGTAACTAAATATACAGTTATTGCACAGCTTAAGTCTAATATAAAATTCTTAAATCAACAATAGTCAGTGATTGTTTATGCATCATATATACAGTGTTTCTACTGTCAGGCACTGACTCAATGTTTACAATTCTGAAATGTTCTGTAAAAATTTCATAAAAAATGGAGTGGCAAAAATTTTCAGCCCCCACCCATGGACTGTTTGAGCTGCTGCTGTCTGGCAAGTGGTGCTGCAGCCTCAAGTCTCTGATCATCATGCTTTGGGACAGTTTTTCCGCAAGACAACCAGGCTCAAGAATGCTGGACACTAACCTCCTAATGCCTGTCTGCCTGTTGGTGTGAAAGGACTCTTGAATCTTGTGTGCTGATATATCCTCTTTTGACTTGGCTTTTAAGGACATGGTCCTTTTTGTCTGTTTGAAATGCTGCCCTGACAGTGTTTTTCTGTTATAGTATATATTGACCATAGACTATATTGACACATGTCCACTTTAAAAACGTTGAAGCATTAAGACACAAAATCAATCTATATTCAACAAAATTCAAGGCCCTCACTGCAGTGAAATCATTAGGCCTCGGTTGATGGGAACAAACAGCCACACTATGAATAAAGCTTTAAAATAGGGTGCTATATATTTTTAATTTACAATAGGTGAGCAATGTGTGAAAGACTAGGAATTTATTCTGGGGCTCAACAGTTCAACCAAGGCTCTTGTAGCATAAACTTGAGCTTTGGTAAACTAGGGGTGAAGGAATTGTAGACATTAAAATGGTTGAAACATTACACAACCGTGTAAACAAACATCGTAATTGTTTTTCTAGTCTCTGTGCTTTAGATATCACTAAAGGTAATTTAATATATTTACCCAGCCGGCACATGACCTACCTTCAATGTTGAAATTTGATTGAAATAATGTCAGTTGTTGTTTCAACACTGAAATAACGTTTAATGCTACATGGTTGAAAAGGTTAACAAAAACACTTCTAAATCAACGTTGAATGAAAACATTACGTTGTTTCAACATACAGATCTTGTTAAAAAAAATCAACGTTGATTTAGAAGTGTTTCTGCCTTTTAACATATTATTATGATAATTAATTAGCATTTAATGAGTTTTGGATCATAACAGCTCTTCAATGTATATGTTAAAATATAATTATTATCATTATTAACAATAATAGTTTCACCCTCAAGAAAGCAGTGCAGCAGAAACCGTTTGCCTTATGTGATTTTGTGTGAATTTACAATTGTTCTGCTTGCCTAACAGTTTACATTGCATTATTAAATTTTTATTCACTGTCATGTCATTTGACCAATTAATTAAATAATAATACAGACTGCAGTCTGCAAATAAAACTTAATACACAGCTATGTTAACTCGCGCAAACTATTGCTATTGTTATTGGTTGTTTCGCCGTTTTACTTTGAGCATGATTGGTTTATCTGTCTGTTTTCCAGGAAACCGTCCAATGAGAATGTGCGCGGCTCTGCGCGCCCAGAGCGGCTCTGTGCGCGCCTATTTTTAAATTTGAAAATATGTCCTCTAGGTTGGAGCAGCTGCTTTGCGTTGATGACTCGGTCAGACCTGGATTATTTTATATCTGCCTGTTGAATTCTTACATTTTGAGCGAATTTTAGTTGATATGTCAATGAAGAACAAAAGCTGGAATGTGAACAGAGGAAGGGGTTGTTCGTGGTCTGTAAATACTGGCGATATCAGGTAAGAAAACATTTTTCAGTCCTTAACAGTCTAACGTTAACGTTTAGGGACACGGGTAACTGTCATCTTAACGTTACTGCAACCTCGTAGGATAAATAAGTTATCTCTGTGTGTATTTGTACTGCTTCACTATTAGCGTAGCGATATTAGCACGTATTTCATGTGTTAGTACCATCTGATATTGTTGTGTTTTGTTGTTGGTAAGTTAACGTTATGTGTTTCTGTTGTCAGCTAACGTTAGTTTAAAACTCAAACGCATGAGAGGTAAAAAAGTGTGGGAATGAATAAAGTGATAAAACCGTCATTTATTCTTTAGAAGTATGTTTACATAACATCTTCAAACACTTATTAACGATATTGAAAAGATATTTGTTTACTCTTCTTTTTTTTAGATCAAGCATTGGAATAAGATTTTTATCGGGGGAGGACACCCAACAGAAAGATGTGATGTGAAAGAAATGATTCACCAACGTAAGTCAATTTTACCCACGTACTGTTCGAAAACCTACACTAGGATAGTATTAAGTATGATTTTCATACTGTTACTGATAGAAAGTCTGAGTAACTTTCTGTCCTTTTGTCTTTCTTCTGCTGAAGTGGCGCACTGAAACGGGAGATTCATGTCACCTTCATCAGTTCTTTCTTTAATCACTGGACACCATTAAGGGAAAGACCCTCAGATAACAGGATAAATGGGGCTGCAGGTAAAATTATTTGATGGGGTTAGGGTTATTTGATTTTGATACCTATTGGCTTTTTTGTGCTTCCCTTGCTATGATACACATCTCTGATGGGATTGCCATGCTTTAAGTGTATGTTTACATTTTTAATCATGTAATAACTAACAGTCTCAAAGATGACATTACTCAGTTCATGTTGTGTGAATGTTATAATGGCAAAGTTTTTACAATTTAAATCAATTTCATATAAATAATATACATATTTACAGTATATGTTTCCTCACAATGTCAAATGTGCTTGTTAAGTGCGGCAGCTTTTTTTTTATACATTTTTACAATTTTAATATGTAAGTTAACATTAACATTGTCGAGTCAGCAGGGCTAACGTTAAAACTCGCCGTTTGTAACGTTACGTTATGTATTAACCTTATAAAAGTCTTTCTAGCTTTAGCAAATGTAACATTATGCCGGTCCTAATAAAGTTAAAACATTATTAACATTAGCCCTGAATGTGAAACATGCATCAGCCATCATAACGTTAACGTTAAATACCTGTGGTTGACTAACATTAATTTAATAACGTTAGCTGTTAACTTAACGTTACATATTTTGCCTCTTGCAAACACCTAACAGTTAAGTTAACGTTAAATAAAAGGCTGTTGCAGGCTGGGACCTTGTTTTATACAGTCTATAGTTTAACTTAGTTAACGTAATGTTAAGTTAGGACCTGACAAAGACTTGTCTCAGTCGCAGCTCGTTTTTAACTTAACGTTAGCAGTAGCACATTCAGTCAGTTAACATTAACGTTAGCTTGATACGAATACTATTAATCTAGGAAACGTTATAATGCTATGTTGCTCCTACCGTTAAAGTAACGTTAAATTACTGGTAGATAAAAATTTTACCTGTAACCTGCGTGTAACGTAACTTTACCTCCTAGTTATACACATGCCTAGATTTTAACTTTCTCAGCTGACTAAGTTTGTTCTCCTTTATAGTGAACCAGACTCATCGTGAGTGAAAATAACGATTTAACATGAAATTTCATGTCCTCTTTATCCATAGGTTTTGACAGATTGGACTAGTTAACTTACTTCAACAACTTCTGGGTGAGTGTTTTGACAAGTAAGTTGCTGAATTAGTGCTGGGCGGTTTGACCAAAAATTTATATTAGACAAGCTGAATCCCTTAGTATTTTTAAATGCGCCGCTGGCGTGTGCAGTGTAAATGACGGGTAAAGGGTCTGTCTGAAACAGTGTCGTGTGAAGCAGCGTAACATTCATTCCGAACGTTGTGTAATTAAATACATTGGTATCGCGGTATATTAAACATTAAAGGGGGGGGTGAAATGCTATTTCATGCATACTGAGTTTTTTACACTGTTAAAGAGTTGGATTCCCATGCTAAACATGGACAAAGTTTCAAAAATTAAGTTGTACGTTTGAAGGAGTATTTCTGTTCCAAAAATACTCCTTCCGGTTTGTCACAAGTTTCGGAAAGTTTTTTTCGAGTATGGCTCTGTGTGACGTTAGATGGAGCGGAATTTCCTTATATTGGTCTTAAGGGCACTTCTCCCGGAAGAGCGCGCACTCCCGTATAGCAGAGCAGAGAGAGGCTGTGCACAGACAATCATTGATCAGAGCGAGAGCGTCGCGAAATGTCACAAAAGGAGTGTGTTTTTGGTTGCCAGGGCAAGACAACCCTGCACAGATTACCAAAGAAAAAACAGCATTAAGGGACCAGTGGATGGAGTTTATTTTTACAGAGCATCAACGGAGTTGTGCAAGTGTTTGTCCCCTGCATTTCTAAAAAGCCCAGTTTGACGACGAATTTGCGTATTGTTTATTTCTTAAGGATGATGCAATCCCAACGAAAAAGGGTCACGATTGTGTGTTGGAACCACAGGCGGTGAGTAAAACTGCTTAAAATATCTCTACCTCCTTGTTAGTGCATCCGCCTCCCATCGGAGACCCGGGTTCGAGCCCCGCTCGGAGCGAGTCCTTGCTGCTGCTGCTCTCGTTCAGTTTCAGCCTTCACAGCTGTCACAGCTTCCAAACGCTCTCAACGCAACTGGCGCTCGTGATTCTTTAGCTCCGCCCACACGTCACGCCTCCAGGCGCTCGTGTTTTTCCGGGAAAAATCGGTACAGACTATCTTTCTCTTATGAATATAATAAAACTAAATACTTTTTGGAGTTATTAAGGATGCAGTACTACTCTATAGGTACTCAAGATTAACATGATATTGTATATCATAACGAAAATATACACCGGTTTTCTGTATGAACCAGTTTACCGCCCACCACTTCGCTGAATTTCATATTTAGATACTACAGAATGCTCAAGCAAAGACATTCATTATCTAACAAATCAAATGCTTTGTTCAATAGCAAGCTTAACAGTAACGTTAGGGCCATTTTCTGGAAGAGAAACCCACTTGGACAGGTAAGTTAACATTATGTGTGCCATTTTAATGTTTGTACATTTGTCCATATGACGTTATAAGGGGTTTACCACATCTTTCTCACCCATGTTATGGTTCATATTCTGTGTTCAGTTTGACAAGGATCAAGAGACCAAGGACCAGGTGGTGAAGGCTGAACCAACAGACCAGACAGCTCTCCCACAGCCAGCCTCTGAACCTGCTCTACAGTCTGAATAGCCCGGGTGAAGTTAAACTCTCCTTTGCTGGTGACCCAGATGGCTGAGAACATGTTAGGCTGGTACCCTGGAAGCTAAGAGGAAAGTGGCAAAGGAGCTCGCAGGCGAGACTGATGATTGCAGAGGAGCTGAAACCCACAGAGAACATGGGTCTCAATGAACACAAGGTGAGGATTGTATGGAAATCCAGCTGGTTTATTGCTGTTATGTAATAAGTCTGATAATATACATTTTCCTTTTTCATGGGATGATGAAACATTTAGTTGGTGCTGTGGTCTAAGTTACCGAATAACTTTATCCAGAGCAGACTTATCTCGGTTATGTGGCTTGGGAAAGGGTAAAAAAATACACACCGTCACCCAGCCTCTCGGGATACCTAGTGTCGGAGTTGCATGTACCCCCATGCACACCGTTTGACCATTTTAACTTAAAATGACAAGAAAAAAACATAAATACTCCACTTTTCTTGGAAATAGGCTCATTTTACAACTCCCCCAGAGTTAAACAGTTGAGTATTATATTTTTTGGAATCCATCCAGCCAATCTTCGGGTCGGGGGGTCCCACTTTTAGCATAGCTTAGCATAATGACAAAACCATTTGCATCTCTCTCAAAAAAATGATAAAACTCAACTAAAGTACTTGACTTTTATTTTTTTATTGGAGGGATTAACTATTTTGATAATAGTAATTCCTCATATAAAACATATGTTGGTTCCAGTTTAATACATGTGAAGATTATTTACCTTTTCTATTTTTTATTTTACTTTATAATAGGGCTGTGCGATATGGACAAAAAAAACCTATCACGATTTTTTGAAAAATTTTGCGATTTTGATTTTAATCACGATTTTGACACACACAGACATGCTTTACAGTCATAAATGCATTCAGTATAAATTTGAAACATATTTCCAAAAGAAAACCAATGAGAGATTTATCAAAAAGTTGTAACATGCCTCTAGAACAGACAAAATAAGTCAAAATAATAACTAAGTAAAGATGTCAAACAAAGACATACGGCAAAAAAATAAAATAAAACCTGTGTCCAAGGTTTTTTTGGTTTGTTTTTTTGCCATGCATTGATCATAGAGCTCATTGTAGCGGTGCTTCAGGTGTTGAAATAGATTTGTTATACATTATACAGGTTCACACGTACTCCGTTTGCAGTGCGTATACAGTATGTGTATGCGGTGCAGAAGCAGCAGCGAGAGTGCATTATTGTAACGCGAAAGCACATTAAAATAATGCTCGAGCGCGAATCTCTCTGCTCGCACGGATATTTCTTTTGCTCTGTCACAAAACCAGACGCGAGTGCTCCGATACACGCTGCTTTCGCCCAGAGAGAGTGTGCGCACTTAAAATGTGTCTCCTCTCGCTAAAACTGTATCCTGTGCACTCACAACTCTCTCTATGCTCATATGCTAGATATTAATTATTTTTGCACCTTTCCATATCTAACATTTTCCGTTCACATCTTCGGAAAAAATATGCATCACAGACAGAGTGTGTGAACCTGGCATTAGGCTTATGCCCAGTCTGTTTTGTTCTCGCACTCCACTTAGGTGCGCTGCATTCTGAATGGATCGGATAGCATACTGCAGGAGGTCGGGACCGCGGAAAATCGTGCTATAAAGCGATTTAGAAATTGCGCTCGCTCAAATCGTGATTTTATTATGATTTCGATTAATTGCACAGCCCTACTTTATAAACTCGGCAAAAATAACAAACTATTCCATTTGACAATGAATGAAAATTCAAAAATCATGACCCATCTCTAAATTCAGTAATTGTACTGCGAGTCAGAATAATTAAACTCAGTCTTTTGCCAAAGGTTTGTGCCAAAATCACACTTGATAGCAGTCCGTTTTACAAGTGGTTTTAAGATTTTGTTGATCACATTTACAGAGCACCTTGAACCCTTTTAATACTTAACCCCTTAATGTTTCTGCATTAGAAGCATTAATAGAGGCAAAGTTTGTTCATGCTCAATTTTCATTCAAGCTCCAAACTGCAATTATTGTTAAGCGGCAACCTAATGGCTCTGCTCTGGCGATGCTGTGAGGGTAGGAGGCAAAGTTGCCATTGTGTGTAAATTGAAAACAAATCAATGTGGCCACCACTTATATGTTGGAATTTTTACAAGAATGAAACATCTGATCTATTTTTCAGATCAAGGCCTGGTGAGAGCCACTACAGAGGATCATAGCCATCATTGGAATTCTGAAAGGACGTGGGTGAATATCAATCTGCCAAATGAACATTCACATCTGTATATTAATAATGATTATATATGAACTTGTTTGTTTGTTACTGGAAAGAACTTAGCTTCTATTGCTTTTGACTGAAGGACTTGACCGTGTTTTAAGCCTATGTGCATTTTCTAGATGTTGAGCATGAACAGTACTTTAAAACAATGATTTACTGGGTGACTTTTATGGCGTTTTTCCATTACCAGTATCAGCTTTGGTCGTGCTCCATTTTCCATTGCAGATCATACCCAGAGATAGTACCCCTCGATGCAGATGGTCGTCATAGCAAGGCCACACACAACTGCCGCGACGTAATGTTCAATGCGACACACACACCTGCGACCCACATACAGCTGTCTCTTGATTTAAGTTAAAACCTTTCAGCATTACTCAGAATGTAAAGACAGGTACTTAAAGGTGCTCTAAGCGATGCCGGGAGTCGTAACTTCTTGTTGACGTTCGAATTATTGTCAAACAAAATGGAGGCTAGCTAGATCCTCCCTCCTCCTCCTCGCACTAATCCCCCAAACCCCACCCCCAAATCTTTCTTGGTACTTATTGGCTGGAACAGTTTGTTATGTTTCGTGGTGCGGGTGAGCCCAGTTTGTTTTTCTTGTTGTTTGTGGAGCCTGTGGTGTCTAGAAAGACCGCGTTTTTTTACAGTGTGTTCAGGGGACAGGCAGCTAGCGGATAGTGAGGAGATGTTTGCTGGATGTGACAAAAAATGTTTTGGCCTAAAAAACGTGTGACATCACTTAGAGCACCTTTAATTAATATAACATTTAATTTAACTAAAACAAATATAAAAAAACATGTCTAAGTCTTCATCAACACGTCATACTCCTGGAAAAGACCCACATAAAGCTAATATTTTAAAATGATTAATATCCACATCACTGCTGTATTTTTCAGATGTAAGATCAAATTTAGGGGAACAAGCCTGCATCCCAATGTGCACACTATCCATCCTAAATAGTATATAAGAAAATACAGTATATATTTTTTGTACAATAGTTGTTTTTACAGAACATCTCTGCAGTGAATGTTTTTGTTTAAATAATTCCAAGGATATGAAGTAGATTATTATTTTAACGTTATTGCATTGCATTTCTACGTAGGCCGATTTTTGATTCTTTTGACTTTTTTTATTCCGATGCGAGTGATGTACCGTTTTTACACACTTATCTCATTAAAAGGGGAAAAGTCTGTCCATCTTAATTTCTGAAAATGTGTAACATTTGAGACCCCAGCTCGGTCACATTCATATTTCATTAATGCTAATTACATAACTTGCAGTTCAGAAAGGAGTTACTGTGCATTCACACCAGACGCGACTTGTGCGAATAAAGGCCAATTTATACTTCTGCGTCGGGTGCGCGTAGTAGGTACGGCGTAGCATACGCATTGACGTGTACCATACGTCGTACCCTTCACCATACCCTGACGCACACCTCCTCAAAAATGTAACTACCCGTCGCAATGACGCGGACTGCAAGATCTGTGATTGGTCGGCTTGGTAGTATCACGTTTCCTCCTACGCATTACCGGAATGATCTTCCGCACTCTGGACCGCCCGCCATTTTTAAATTCCGAAATTCAGTGAAGAGCCAACATGGAAATGGACCAAGTGACCGAGCGATTATTGAAAAAGTGAGGAAATACAGCCATCTGAATGACTCTTCTTCGGGAGATTACAAAGACTGCCAGATGGCAGCGAATTCAGTCGCCATTGTTCGTAGAAGCCTGCAAGGATCGAGTAATGTAAACACAGTGGAACCCGCCTCTTGTCAACTAACGTTTCGGCGGTGTAACTGCAGAGCAAAACAGACATATGCAGAAGTATAAATGCTCACGACGGCGTCGCCTACGTGCGTAGCATACGACATACACTACGGCGCATTATGCGTCGGTGCGTAGCCAAATGTGTCGTCCTAGTTTTTGATACGCGACGCGCCGATGCACGCAATACTATGCGTTGTCGGTGTGGGCGACATTGCAAGTATTGTACATTAATTCAAGTATATTATGTTTACAGAAGAAGAAAGTTTGAATACAATGGCTGTTGAAGAGGAAAAATTATGCGAGCTTATACGTATAACATACCACCGCCTATCTCTGCGCTGCCTTTGTTGCCGCCGATGTAAAATCAGCAATAAAATGCACTCCTCTTCAGTTGTCATTGTGATCTGAATATCACATGACCCGACTCTACTAATATCACCCGACTCTACTACCCCGTAGCGTGAGCGGTGTATTGCATACGCGCATCGCCCGTGACACTTGCGTCCACTGTTTAGACTATGAAAGGGAGCGAGTCGCTCGCATTGCTTGCTCGCGTTGACTATGTAACGGCCCTATATCGTGCTATTCGCGCGTAGTTGGATGCTTGAACATTTTGAGTTTAGACACTTCATTCGCGCGTGAAATGAACTTCACAACAGATGCGAATTCACGTCATGGGGGGGGCTTCTGCCGGTTGAGTTCACGCAGCATTTTCAACCACCATTTTATTTGGATAATTTTCAAAATATTACTGTTATCGTGTCATGAAATTTAGTTTTAAAAGTATTTCAGGCGAGAATGTAGTTGTTTTAAACTCAAATATGTGGTTTATTTATAAAGACAGCGTCTATTTAAAAATGTGTTTCGCCGATTTCGGAGACGAGCTCCACACGATCAGCGGCAGCTCAGTGATCATGTATCCGCTTAGGGCTGTTTCCCCTCGGCTAGACCTTCTGACATGTGCCGCTGGCTCTGATGTCTCTTTAGTGGTTCAAGATAAAATATAACTCATTTGGGGTAAATCTAATCTTTGGTCTTTATTCATTTAATCTAATGTTATATATACAAGCAAGATCCTTTTTATTCCTGTTTCTGTAAAAGTATGAAGAAGTATCATACAGCTCCGGGTATGCACATACAGCGATGATAAGTTTGTCCTCCATTGTTGTTTCGGATTTGCTACGTCGTAATCACGTCACTACTAGAGTAAGCTCCTGATTGTTTAACGAGGCGCGAAATTTTGCCAAAGTTCAGATTTTTCGACTCGTGAATTTCGCCCGACTTTGAACATTGAAATCACTCGCGCCAGACGCTCTATTCACGTCTGGTGTGAACGCACCATTAGAACTACCGCTTGAGGTGTAAGAAACACTGGGACATGCCATTATGTACAGTAATAGTACGATTTGATTAGACATTTGAACTTAAATTGAAGTGTTCAAGCCATTAAAGGGTTAGTTCACCCAAAAATGAAAATTCTTTCAGTAATTACTCACCCTCATGTTGTTCCAACCCCGTAAGACCTTCTCTCATCTTCGGAACACAAATTTAGATATTTTTGATTAAATCTGAGAGCTGGATCAATCCTCCATAGACTTCTATATGCTGGCCCAGAAAATGTATTAAAGCCATCGTTAATATAGTCCAAGTGACTACAGTGGCTCAATCTTAAGTTTATAAAGGTATGTGCGCTGGCTGAATTAACATCACTTTTATTCATATCTTTCACATCTACTGCAGTCAGATTCACCGTGTTCACTCTGAAAGGAATCACTCACATGACTTAACATTTTTCTTTCGAGGGGAAATATACATCTCAAATGGGGATCTGCACTGAATGGATGGGACATTGCTGTAAAATGTCAGAAAAATGTATGTATGTATTTAGTGAAAAAGTTGTTGATACAAATGCACTTAACATAGACCTTCCAGTTTGTGTACATTCAAAACACCATATACTAATATGGAATGTGTGGACATAAACTGTAATGTTGCTTGTAATTGCTGTCAAATAATGTTTATATTAAGTGAATCCCATGCACTATTAAGAAAAGTCTGTAGATATATTGGAGTTGCTTGTTATTACCGTCAAATTATGTTCATATAAGGTTAGTCTCATGCACTTATAACGAAGGTGTCTATAAATCAGAGTTGCTTATTATTACTGTCAAACAGTGGTTATATAAAGTAAACCCCATGCCGTAATGGAAAAAGTATGTACATATATTGGACAGTTGCTTGTAATTGCTGTCAAATATTGTTTACATAAAATAAACGTGTATTTTTACATATAATGGATAATTGCTTGTAATTACTGTCTATTAATGTTTATCTAAAGTGAACCCATACATTGAGTATATGTCATGTTGATATATTGGAAAGTTGCCTTTAATCACTATAATATATTGTTTATATAAAGTAAACCCTTGTACATTAATGGTAAAAGCATGTAAAGTTATCGGAGATGTGTTTATAATTACTGTCAGGTGTTGGTTATATAAGGTAAACCCCCATATATTAATTGTAAACGTATGTAGATATATAGATATATTGGGAAGTTGCTTATAATTACCATAATAAAAATGTTTTTATAAGGTAAAGCCCAATTCATTTAAGGTACAAATATGTAGAAATATTGGAGGGTTGCTTGTAATTACTACAAGTAATGTTTGTATAAAGTAAACCCCCATATTTAAATGGTACAAATATGTAGAAATATTGGAGAGTTACTTGTAATTACTGTCAAATAATGTTTATATAAAGTAAACTACCGTATTTAAATGGTAATAGGATTAAGAAATATTGTAGAGTTACTTGAAATTACTGTCAAATAATTTTTATATAAAGTAAACTACCGTATTTAAATGGTAATGGTATTTAGAAATATTGGAGAGTTACTTGTTATTACTGTCAAATAATGTTTATATAAAGTAAACCACCGTATTTAAATGGTAATAGTATTAAAAAAATATTGTAGAGTTACTTGAAATTACTGTCAAATAATGTTTATATAAAATAAACTACCGTATTTAAATGGTAATAATATTTAGAAATATTGGAGAGTTACTTGTAATTAATGTCAAGTAATGTTTATATAAAGTAAACCCCAGTATTTAAATGGTAAAAATATGTAGAAATATTGGAGAGTTGCTTGTTATTACCGTCAAATAATGTTTATATAAAGCAATAACAGTTAAAAATATGTTTCTTAAACTTAATATCACAAGATCTTATTTTTTTTTGTACAGGATATAACCAATATTTAACAGGAATTTACTATAAATAGATTGAATAATGACATAAAATAAAATTTTAAATCAATCAATATACTGGTATTGGTAAGGTAATTATACAACATTTTCTGTATGTTTTACAAAGAAAAGTCTTTGCTTTGACAAGGAGTTCTTGTAGATGGATTGGATTATCTTAAAAATATACCAAATAATACTGTATTAAAACAGAAGTCTTTGTTTTTATTATGTAATTTTAAGGTATTTCTGCAATATTTTTAAGTTTTTATACAGATTTATACATTCGTTTAACATTCAACAGAGATTTTTTTTATGAGATTTTTTTTCCTTTCTACAGCAGTTTGACTGTAAAAATACAAAAATTGTTTACGGTACATATCCGTATTCAAAAAACATAATTTTTCCGTAAAATTATTGAAGGTTTTTTACTGTAATTTGACGGTAAGTGGTTGGCAACTTTGCTGCCAGACATTTTACCGTTATTTTACGATTTTTTTTTTTACAGTGTACCCAAAGCCCTCTGCTCCCATTTGAGAGTTTTTGGAACACACAGTCTTTAATAGTTTCTTCAGCACACTGTCTCCTCCTTAAAAACGTTGTATTTAATAATCTGTAAAATACTTTTTTATTTTATTGATCATCAGTAGGTCCAGCAGCTGGTATATTTTTATTATTATTACTTGATTTTATGATTATTTTTTGTTTTATTATTGTATGTTAGGTTCATTTTATTTGAAAGTCGTAATATTTGCCAAGTATGGTAACCCATATTCGGAATTGGTGCTCTGCATTTAACCCACCCTTCGGGTTACAGGTCCAACTCTCTAAACATTAGGCCACAGCTGTGAACTGTATTTGTGTGTTTTGATATGAATATGAATTGACACATTTGTACATCTTGAAAATGTCAGTTGTATTTTTACTAGGGCCGGGACTTTAACGCGTTAATTGAGATTAATTATACAAAAAATAACGCGTTAACTAAGATTAATTAATTACAGGAAAAAAAAATCCCAAAAAATTGGATGAGTTTCGGCGGACCGATTATACTGGAGCACCAACTAGCGTTCGCATATCACCGCAGCACATCGAGTCTCAAGTATCAGCTAGCGTGGACTTTACACTTTATGTTGAACTATGTATTATTTTGTTGGTGCAACAGTTTATGTTGAACTCTTTATTCTTTTGGCCAAGGTTATTGAGAGTTGGACTTAGTATGTTATGGCCTCTGAAGCAACAGAGAGATGTTTTCTAATAGTCAGTGTTTCCAATGTTCTGAATGTAATTGACAGTATTGTGTTTTACTTAAAAATCACTTTACAGAAGGTTCCAGCACCTATAAGCTTCCTGAATTTCTGAAATGTACTATTTCTAAATTGTTTCTAAATATGCTATTGCTACACTTCATGGCAAAAATTGCACTGGTCTGCTAGACTTGGCTGAACAAAAATAAACAATATTTTGTTGCTTAAGCTTATGTAGTCAGTCATTATTCAATGGTATACTATAAATCCATGTGAAAAAAAATTACTTCTCACTGTTCCCAGGTCAAATATTTATATGCGATTAAAATGCGATTAATTTTGATTAATTAATTACAAAGCCTCTAATTAATTAGATTAATTTTTTTAATCGAGTCCCGGCCCTAATTTTTACACATTCTTGTACATTTAAATAAAATATTTTAAAATATATTTGTAAATGTGTTATTTGCATATAAAAATAAAATCTGTAATTTACAACAAAGTAGTTTCAAAATATGGTTGTATTAAGTCATTTTTCATAAAAAATACTGATCTTAATTAATATAAATAATTAACTCAACTGTTGGGTAACTTTTAACCCAACAGGATTTTAACCCAATGGGTTGGGTTGAAATAACCCATAGATGGGAAGGTGCTATACCAACCCATATTTGGGTTACAGGTCGGGTTATTTTTAACCCAACATTTTTTAGTGTGTATCAAACATATGAAAATATTGCTTATTACTTATAAAGCCCTGAATGGTTTAGCACCTCAGTATTTGAGTGAGCTCTTTTTACATTATAATCCTCTACGTCCACTATGTTCTCAAACTCAGGCAATTTGACTCAGGCAATTTGATAATACCTAGAATATCAAAATCAACTGCGGGCGGCAGATCCTTTTCCTATTTGCAGTGTTAATTTCGTTGACGAAGACTATGACGAAAAATATACGTCAACTAACCTTTTTCACGGATGAAAACGAAATAAAAACTAAATAAAAAGTCAGATATGATGACAAAAAAAGTGACAAAATATAACTGACACTTTAGTCAACGAATAAAAATGAGACGAAAAAACATGGGAGGGACGAATGGAGAAGAGATCCAATCAGAGCGAATCTTTGAGGGTAGGTTGATCTATGCAGAAGCAGCTGAGCCATTTTAAAAAGCTGGGGCAAATGCAAGCGCAACAGCTAAACAAACACAGCAGCAGTTACACAGAAAAGAGAACAAAGATGAGTTTGCAGAAATTCGCATAGTTTCGAGGACGTTTTCATAACAGTTAAGTTGTTTACACAGGGAACTACACTGCGACCTTTTGAAATGCCATTGCGACCCAAATTTTTATGGGGTCGTAAATGTATCACTGATTATTTTTGTACCTACTTATGTGTAATGCTATGTTTTAATATGAGCATTTATTAAAACAGAAATGTGTATTTTAAGAATACGTTTTAGAACGTGCTCCGAGCATTCAACACACCAAGTTGGCTTCAGTCCCGCGATGCGGGAAAGTTGAACTGAGCAGCTGGTTACTCGCGCAACACTGAACCAAGCTCTCCTTCAGGACGTTTGCGTCCTCCTGCACCTGAACGAACAAATACAAATCACATTTTAAATAAACATAAGAAAAAGAGCGAAAAGTGAAAGAGCTCAATTCAGCAGCGCGGTGTTCTGGTGTTCAGGGAGCAAGCAGAGACGCGTCTCTAAGTCTAATTGCTTTTGTACCGACAACAAATACATACTAAATATGTCGAAATACCCGTCTTGGAAGGTGTGTTCGAAAAAGTCTGTAGTTATGTCTTCAGTGAAAGTAAAGAGTTGGAAAGAAATCGGATGCGTATCTTTATAATGGATGCATTTGTCTCTTAAAGTGACCGCGCCTAATTTACTAGCTCTGCTGTCAGTGTCTTTAATGTATGAAAATGAAAGTAAATCACTCACTGCTCTTGATTGAATTACTTTGTAGTTTTAACAAGAATTTATCCAAAGTCAATCCAAAAATCAGATAGAATAGATTATATTGTTTTACTAGTGACTAAAAAATAATAATAATAAAAAAATTATTAGGGACCTGAGCATGTTTTGCTTAAGTGTTTCTTTCTTTAATTGCTAATGCAACCTTTTCACACCACAGACTGAACCAAATTAAGCATTGCATCAGACATTATCAAAATGAATTTGTTGTTCTGACACAGTTTAACCCCTGAGTTATTGTCATATTTTATTACCAATTTCTAAACTACAGCAAATAAACTGTGATATTGTAAGAAACGTTGAAGGTGTCTGAATACATTTTGGTTTGATTGTGTATTTTATTTTACAGTGTAGACTATGCAGTGCTATTTTAAATGAACAAAAACAAACTTAAAAAAATGTAAACTTTGTGTAAATAGCACAAATAAAGAAATAGAATGAACATACAATACAAATATAATATAGGTGTTTGTCTATTTCAATAATACTGTACTTCATCTTGAAAGAATGTCATATGCATTGTATATCATTCAGGATGAATGCATATCTTTTTCAGAGAGCATGTATATTTTTCATTGAGAGCAGGCCTTATGTTTATTTTATAAATACCATTCCATAACAGACTGATGGAAACATTTAGTCAAGTCAACTAAGTTGACTTTGTTCTACTAAAAAAAAACCAGACTAAGACTAAAAGACTTAAGACTAGACTAAGACTAAAACTATTATTGATATTTAGTCGACTAAAACTAGACTAAGACTAAAACATTTCAGATGACTAAAATGTGACTAAAACTAAATGGTGTGTTATTCAAAAGACTAAGACTAAGACTAAATCCGAATTTGCTGTTAAAATTAACACTGCCTATTTGGTGCCTAAACTCTGGAATAACCTACCTAACATTGTCCGGGAGGCAGACAATCTAGATTAAAGACCCATCTATTTAACCTGGTTTACACATAACATACTAAAATGCTTTTAATATCCAAATCCATTAAAGGATTTTTAGGCTGAATTAATTAGGTAAACCAGAACCGGGTACACTTCCCATAACACCCGATGTACTTGCTGCGTCATTAGAAGAATGGCATCTATGCTAATATTAGTCTGTTTCTCTCTTATTCCGAGGTCAACGTAGCCACCAGATCCAGTCTGTATCCAGATCAGAGGGTCACTGCAGTCACATGGATCCAGTACGTATCCAGACCAAAGGAAACATATGATTCTTCTGCACAATCTGACTTTGCTGGAGCCTGGAGTTGAACTGCTGGTTTCATCTGGTCAGAGGAGAACTGGCCCCCCAAATGAGCCTGGTTGTTCCCAAGGTTTTTTTCTCCATTCTGTCACTGATGGAGTTTCGGTTACTTGCCGCTGTTGCCTCTGGCTTGCTTAGCTGGGGTGACTTCATCTACAGCGATATCGTTGACTTGATTGCAAATAAATGCACAGACACTATTTAAACTGAACAGAGATGACATCACTGAATTCAATGATGAACTGCCTTTAAACCCCTTTGCGTGCAAACATCGCTGACGGCCCCAGTTTATTATTGTTTCACTTTCACAGCACATTAAACATCACTGTCTTACTTCATCTGGACAAACTGTGCATCAATGGAAAGTTTAAAGACTCAAGCTTCGATATTTGACCAATATTTTGATAAAACATTGTTGCAGTGACAGATATTTAGTGATTTATGTCAGGAGTGCAAAATAATAAATCCGTATTATGCCACATTTTGAATAGAAATTCACAACTCACTCATATTCAGTCACGCCAAGAGCGGTTTATTTGTGTTCACATAGACTCACTGAACAGCGTCAATAAGGATTTACAGACCAAAGATGCATATCTGCGGAGATATATGGATATATTTACTGATGTTTACTTCATATTTCTTCAGACAGAATCGTCATTTCTATTCATTTTCCACGGATTTACGCGATCAGATGATAAACAGTCTCTCCCAGCGATCTGTGTGTGCGTGCAGTAGTCACAGCTCGTGCGGTGTGTGACTCAGACTCTGATTGGGGCTTTCAAACGTCAATCTTAGAGTTTCATATCTGGACACCGCCCCATCGTGTCACATGCTTCCTGCACACTTCCTGGTAGTTATCTGGCCAAAACAACACTGAAACACCTCTGTACACACAAAATATCCGAATAATAAACCCGCGATTACGATAGTAAAGCTTGGTATGAGAATTTCTTGAGATCTGGGGCGTTTTTATAAAAAAAATCGAAAATGTACATCGGAAATGCTAACTTGTGCAGCGATGAAAAAGGCTACAAATAACATATTTTTACAACATTAAACTCCACCCCTGATCGCTAAAGGAAGTTATTATAAACACTCGATCGGGGTTTAAAGTGAGTTTTGAGTAAAAGTGTACTAATAATTTCATAAATTGTCAGATGTAGCTTGATGCTAACGATAGCACCAATGCTACTAATAGCAGGTGCTTTTCTTCTTCATAATGCATTTTTGTCTAAATAATTCACGTAAGGTCGTAAGAAAATGTTTTGTTGTATTTTTATGGTAAGACTTTTGATAAATAAGGGCTAAATGCAAAGAGAGACTGAAGTGAGATCGCTGCTTTGTTGCTTTGTAAAGCCTGAAAAACCACAATCAAGGCTAATAAAGGTGGAATAAAAACAAAAGAATAATGATAAAAGAATAATGCGGATAATGTGTCATACTTGGCGGAGGTGTGAAAGAACCGTTTGGTGAGAACAATACAATCATGATTCGGGCAGTTTTCAACAGTGAAACATACACATGTTTACATGTGAGATCTTACAGAGATGACAAGGGCCATGAATCAATCTGATTAGCCTTCTCTAAAAACACACATGACATGGCCTTAGAAAATATTTCATAAAATTCACAGTTTTACAGATTCGATTATGAAATTTTTTATGAAGTCTTGGAAGACTTGTGGCCTTAGCTACACTGTGTTTTCAAACTCATTTCCTACATCAACATTTTTTTAAATACATTTAAAACATATGTTTTTAATATTTTTGTTTTTATGTTTGATCTTATATATCTCTATTATCATAACAGTCTGAGTGATTCTGATTCCTGAACAGTAAACTTTAAAGTGTCAGCTTTGTGAACAAAGGTTGATTATGTATCTAGTCAGAAAGAATCATGAGCAGAAACCTTTTTATTTTGGGTATGTAATTTCGGTCTCCATGCCAAAAAAGGGGGGTTACTAGTAAGGGGTTAACTATAATTTTGCATTTTTGGCACACTGTTTTCCTAATGAATGTTGTTCAGTTGCTTTGACGCAAAGTATTTTGTTTAAAGTGCTATATAAATAAAGGTGACTTGACTGTTTTTTGTATTTTCTAGTTCGGTTAATAGACTCTATAGTGTGATATATAGGTGAAAGAGTCTCTATGTGCTGAGAATTAACTGACTAATGTGATGTGAGGTGGCTAGCAGACGGTCGGTTTAACCAGTCTGTCTGCTTCCTGACCTGGGCCCCAGTTAGTAAGTTCAAACTCTAAGACTATGTGCCATATTTCTAGAGAGAAGAGCGGAGGGATGAAGACCATCTCTTTTTTAATAGGTCAGGTCTGCCCCAAAAGCTTGTCCAATTGTCAATGAAACCTATGTTATTCTGCGGGCACCACTTAGACATCCAGCCATTGAGTGATGACAATCTGCTATGCATCTCATCACCATGGTAAGCAGGGAGGGGACCAGATCATATTACAGTGTCTGACATTGTGCTTGCAAGTTCACACACCTCTTTATGTTATTTATAGAGATCTCTGACTGGGAAGTCGAACATCATTAGTGCCAACGTGAATAACAATCTTTATGTATTTACGTTTAGCATTAGCCAGCACTTTCAAATTTGCCAAGATGTCAGGCACTCTGGCTCCCTGTAAACATTTGACTATGGTGGCTGGTGTCTCTATATTCACGTTCCATACAATAGAATTGCAAATAAATGGAGCACTTTCTTCAGGTTTCTCAGTGGATGCATCACTGAGTGGGGAGAAACTTTTTAATGTTTTTATCAGAATAGAAGAGTGGTGTTTTGACCCCCGACTATGCCACCTCACTGTCACCCTGTTACCATGCTGCGATGGCTCTGATACTGGAACCGAACAATGTACAGGACTCCCTGAGCTAGACGCATTCAAAGCCATATCTAGAGCCCTCACATTCTTACTGTCCTCAATTAAAGTTTGGATGGTTTCTCTAATTCTGAAATTAGACAAGCCGTATCTGATCACCACACTAATCGTTGGCACAAACAGGGAGCAAGACCCAAAGGAACACGAGACATCAGATTGTCACGAGTTTCTCGTATTGCTTGTAAATACTGGTATTCTACCACCCCCTATACATCTGGAAAACAGATTTCAAGCATTAATAAATGTGGGTGAGGAATCCCCAAATGTATTTAAACATGGATCTGATCAGCCAGCAGCAAACACTGCTACTAACAGGCGCTCAAGGACGAGCAGACAGCGGCTTTCAGCTCAGAGCGCAGCCGAGCCAAGGACTCTGATAGTGGGTGACTTTGTTATCAGAAACATCCGTAGCAGGACTATAACAACATGCTGCCTTCCTCAAGCAACGGTCTCTGATGTGAACAAGGAACTTCAGAACATTCTGATGAAGCACAAGACTGCATATCAAATTATCATCCATGTGGGGAAGAATGATATTCGGAAAGAGCAGTCAGAACTCCTAAAGAAGGACTTCATTGAACTCTTTGAAACACTTCAAAGACTCAAAGTTCAGTCGTTCATCAGTGGACCACTCCCAGCAAGGGGAACAAATATGTTTTCACGGTTGCTTGGGCTGAACACATGGCTACAAAGATCTTGTAATATAAAAGGAGTAAATTTAATCGACAACTTCAATCTTTTCTGGGGCCATAGACAATTGTTTAAACAGGATGGCCTCCACCCAAACAAACTTGGTGCAAGAGTGTTTAAGGACAATATCTACTTCTCCCTCCGTCATCCTTCAGCAGAGTGTGTCAATCCATTAAGCACACACACACCGGGTCCGAGTCATCATGTGGTTGACATATCCCACAAGGACACTGATAACACCACGCAGCCAAAACAAGCACTGCTGATAGACACTTTCCCTGCTGAGCCCTGCCCACAGAGCTCCTCACAGACAGACTGTGATGTATCAAAACAGTTACAAGATTCACCACCCAAGTACGCCTTTCTGGAAAACAGCCAGGGAAGCCAGGACAACACATCACAGCCACCGGAAACACCAGAGACACAGCCCATCTCACCAGACACATTATCACTCTCTCCAGCATCTCCACTTCTGTGCTTCTCACAGAAAATGGAGGAATTGGTGTATGTTGGGACTAAACTCTCCCACTCATTCGCTGCTAGCCCGCAGATATCAACTAAAAAACGGCGGGCCCCCCAACCACCAAAGCCTGTGGGCCCTGTTCCTATGAGAGCTCTCCGATCGCTGCCACAACGCCAGGGCCCAAACCCTCTATCTGCTGAAGGTGAACCAAAAACAACTGATAGCAGCTCTCAGTGATATGTGTCGGGTCCCTGCTATAATAGCAGCAACATTGACAAATGCCTACTGAACAAGCGGGAACCCAGTGTGCCTGTAGCTTTCTCTATTTCAGTTTTATCACGTGATAGAAAGTCTAAGGCCTTCTCAAGCCGAAGGGCAAACTCATCTAATCTGCTGCCTATTATGCATCAAACTAAGATTGATGTAAAGACACAAAGGACTGCCATCAAGCTAGCACTTTTAAACATTCGCTCACTAAAAAATATTTTTTTTCTAATCAATGACTTTATAACCACAAACAATCTGGATTTTATGTTTCTAAATGAAACATGGCTAGAAGACAGCTGCAGTGCAACAATCCTAAATGAAGCAGCCCCTCCTAACTTCACTTAAATGAGTGTTTGCAGGACTGTTAGGAGAGGTGGGGGTGTAGCTGCTCTATTTAAAGATGTCTATCAATGCAAGCAAGTGTCATTTGGTCAGTACTTGTCTTTCGAATATCTAGGGATTGTGCTGAAAGGTGCTCCACGCATTCTGTTTATTATCATTTACAGGCCTCCAAAATACTCTCCAGCCTTTGTTGAAGAGGTCACAGAAATGTTATCAATAATTTCCTCAGAGTTTGACTGTTTTGCAATTGCAGGGGATTTTAATATTCACATAGATAATGCAGAAAACAAAACTACAAAAGAAATGATAATGGTTCTAAACACCTTTGACCTGATTCAGCATGTGCATGGACCCACACACAAAGGTGGACACACTCTGGATCTAATCATCAGTAGGGGTCTAAACATTTCATCCATTGTTATTAAGGACGTAGCACTATCTGATCACTTCTGTATTTTCTTTGATATATTGATCTCTGCTACCACTGAATCTAGATCTGTCTCTGTCAGAAGGAGATGCATAAATGAGAACACAAGTGTACTATTTATGGAGGCTATATCCTTAACACCAAGCATTTCTGCAGACTCTTTTGATATTCTCCATGATTCCTTCAACTCAAAAGTTAAGAATGTTATTGATGATATTGCACCAATAATAGTCATTAAGAAAACAAACAGACAGAAATCAGTTTGGAGAAGATCAACAGCAGTTCAGACTATGAAAAGACAATGCAGAAAAGCTGAGCGGATGTGGAGGAAGACGAAACTTGAAATTCACTATAGCATCTATAAAGACATCCTTCATGCTTTTAATGTGAAACTAGCCACAGCTAGACAGAACTTCTTCTCAAACCTTATAAACAGTAACTTAAATAACAGTCGTACTCTTTTTGCCACTGTTGAGAGACTGACAAACCCCCCAAGTCAGATTCCCACTGATATGCTATCAGACAGCAAATGCAATGAGTTTGCTTCTTTCTTTTCTGAGAAGATCATAAATATCAGGAAGGCGATTAGCACATCCTCAAGTAATGCAGAGGTCAGACAGATTCGGCCAAAATAACAAAAAGATACTATGTCTATTTTTGAAAAAATTGATAGCAAAA
This sequence comes from Carassius gibelio, assembly GCF_023724105.1. Lineage (NCBI taxonomy): Eukaryota > Metazoa > Chordata > Actinopteri > Cypriniformes > Cyprinidae > Carassius > Carassius gibelio. The sequence goes on from NC_068372.1 coordinate 10,773,809, forward strand.
TTCTGGAAGACAGTGCAGCAACTAAAATCATCAACCTGTTGTCTTGACACACTTCCCACATCTTTTTTCAAAAGTGTGCTTGACTGCTTAAAAGCAGATCTCTTAGAAGTGGTGAATGCCTCACTTCTTTCTGGGACATTTCCAAACTGCCTAAAAACTGCAGTTGTAAAGCCCCTCCTGAAAAAGACCAATCTTGATAACACAATTTTAAGCAATTTTAGACCAATATCTAATCTTCTTTTTATAGGCAAAATTATAGAAAAGGTCGTTTTTAATCAGCTGAACAATTACTTAAACTCAAATGGATACCTGGACAATTTTCAATCTGGTTTCCCACCACATCACAGCACAGAGACAGCATTCATTAAGATAATAAATGATATTCGCTTAAATTGTGACTCTGGCAAAATATCGGTGCTGGTATTGCTAGATCTCAGTGCTGCGTTTGACACTGTCGATCATAACATACTACTAGAGAGACTGGAAAACTGGGTCGGGCTTTCTGGGATGGTACTCAAATGGTTCAGATCATACTTAGAAGGGAGAGGCTATTATGTGCGTCTAGGAGAGCATAAGTCTAAGTGGACGTCCATGACATGCGGAGTCCCACCAGGGTCAATTCTTGCACCGCTCTTGTTTAGCCTGTATATGCTTCCACCGAGTCAAATAATGAGAAAGAACCAAATTGCCTATCACAGCTATGCTGATGATACCCAGATTTACCTAGCCTTATCTCCAAATGACTACAGCCCCATTGACTCCCTCTGCCAATGCATTAATGAAATTAATAATTGGATGTGCCAGAACTTTCTTCAGTTAAACAAGGAAAAAACTGAAGTCATTGCATTTGGAAACAAAGATGAAGTGTTCAAGGTGAATGCATACCTTGACTCTAGGGGTCAAACAACTAAAAATCAAGTCAGGAATCTTGGTGTGATTCTGGAGACAGACCTTAGTTTCAGTAGTCATGTCAAAGCAGTAACTAAATCAGCATACTATCATTTAAAAAACATCGCAAGAATTAGATGTTTTGTTTCCAGTCAAGACTTGGAGAAACTTGTTCATGCCTTTATCACCAGCAGGGTGGACTATTGTAATGGGCTCCTCACTGGCCTTCCCAAAAAGACCATTAGACAGCTGCAGCTCATCCAGAACGCTGCTGCCAGGATTGTGACTAGAACCAGAAAATCTGAGCATATCACACCAGTCCTCAGGTCCTTACACTGGCTTCCAGTTACATTTAGGATTGATTTTAAAGTACTTTTACTCGTATATAAGTCACTAAATGACCTAGGACCGAAATATATTGCAGATATGTTCACTGAATATAAACCTAACAGAGCACTCAGATCATTAGGATCAAGTAAGTTAGAAATACCAATGGTTCACACAAAACAAGGGGAGTCTGCCTTTAGTTACTATGCTGCCCGCAGTTGGAATCAGCATCCAGAAGAGATCACATGTGCTAAAACACTAGTCACATTTAAATCTAGACTCAAAACGCATCTTTTTAGCTGTGCATTTGTTGAATGAGCACTGTGCAATGTCCGAACTGATTGCGCTATATTTTCACTGTTTTATGTTTTATTATTATTTTTATGTAAAATAATTTTCTGTTTTTAAATGTTTTAATCATTTTAAAAGTTTTAAAATGGCTTGTTTTATTTTTGTTATTATTTTTCTTCATGATTATTTTACTTTCTTTTATGTAAAGCACTTTGAATTACCATTGTGTGCGAAATGTGCTATATAAATAAACTTGCCTTGCCTTGCCTTGAAATCTCTGTCAGTCTAACTATTTCCCTGCATTTATCACATGTGAATGCCTCATCACCGACAGGGATAGATTAACTATACATGTGTCAAGCAGTGCAAATAACAATAGCAAGAGAAGCCATTACTCACAGTGCTTGATGAAAGATTCTTACCACAGAGGTTTGATGAACTTGTGAAAAACCGGAGAGAGAGTGCATTCAATTCTGTGACAGTTAATCCAAAAATAAAAATGGCATCTGGAAGTTGCGGTCGGTGTCATATTTTGTCTAAATGTATGTTTTGAAGGAAATATCACCAAAACTCTCTATATTTTGCTGTAGATCATGCTGTAGAACCATTACTCTGTTTCAGAAGCCTGGCCAAAGTCAGTTCATGAGGTGCCTTCATGCAAAAACGCTGCCTGCAAGTCATTGCCTGATACGCAGCGAGTCAGCTTCCTAAAGTTTTTGGATGCAGCCAATGACTTCTCATTTGTGATTCCTGATGGTTTTTGAGGACAATTACTACCCTGTTGTTTCAGAGAATACCCCTGTTGTTTCAGAGAATACACCAAGGTTCTTACACCTTCCAAAGTAAAATTCAAGGACTTTCAAGCACATCCAAGGATATTTCAATTTTCCAGCACTTTACAACTGTGGTAAATTACCTGTGTACATACATACTCTCATCTTAGAATAAAGCACACACAGAGACACAGAGACAGACACACGGAAACACACACACCTTACTTTGTAAATAATTTAAAAGCACATTAGCAATCTTGCATTGTTCTAAACAAAATCAGCAAATTGCCAGCAGGCAGCGCATGTGGACAGCTACAAACAGTTTGTATGAATGTCCTTACATTTGAATGTCCTTAGATTTTAGTGACAATGACGATTAATGTTGATTATATTTTTGGTGGCAGAATGACATGTCATATTCATACATCCTTCAATAGGTAATTTCAATTTCACATGATCTGGACACAACTGTAGCGTTCAACGCAGTGTGTGATTAGGTATAATGCCAATAATAGCCTACCCTAATGCTGGGGAACACTGCATACGATTTGTATGCATTGTGAGCTGATCTTAAATGTATACCACAATTAACACTTTTGATTCATTTTCACTTTTCACTTTAATCGCGACAGTCTTGCGACTTAGTTTAACTGAGCATGGAAATTTTTTTTTACCTTTAAATGCTTGAAGCAAACACTCTACCATGGAAAACAAAACCAGACTTAAGAGGGGGCTACTCAAGTTTTTATTTCTCGGTTTAACCATAATTTGTCATTTTGTGCCATCGCTGACTGAAGCAGCAACCTCCTGCAAGATTTTTTTCCCCCACTCTCCTCCATTAGATTGCAAGCATTAATAAAGAGCACACTACGGACACATGCACAGACTAGAGCAGAGCTGCTTATTTTATGAAAACAATGATTAACCATTTGGTAGGAAAGCAAATTATTATGCAGCTAATGCACAGCATTTTCAAGCACTTTATCTGGCGTCTATACTGCGTTTGAGCTCCGTCACTGTATTCTTTTTATCGACTATTTTTAACTTAAAAATCAATTTTATACACCATTGTTTCCGTTTATATTACGTGTGAATATCCTATATTGTATTCTACAACAAAAAAAAAAAATATGAGTGCCTCGCTATCACTAGTTTTATTTTGATTTGCCAGGTCTGCTATTAGCTTATAGCCCATTAGCATCAGCATGTGTGGTTGTTGCTAAACGCACTTACATTGCTTATACTCTATTCACACACATTACTACTGCTGTACTCACTGTTACTTGCTATTATGGTGGATGAATGTCTACCTTTGATTGCAGGTGGGGGACGCACCGAATGCAGCTCGAGCTCGAGCTCGAGGCCGTGGGGAAGCAGATTCGCAACCTGGAGGTGAGGCAGGCCCAGCTGAGAGAGCAGAGAGTCGTGCTGGAATCATCCCGGGCTGACGCTCAGAAGTCCAGGGTAAGTATACAGCGTGCTGTTAACAGTCCCACCAAGTCTACTCTGTGTGTTTCTCTTCACAGACCCGGTGCACCCAGGTCGCGATCTTCCCGGATGTCATTCACTCCGGCGCCGGGACTCCACAGACCCTGGGTGCATCCACAGTGGAGGACGCGAGCCGGGCCCCGGGCAACGACTTCTCCCCCTCCGGTCTTCGAGATCTCCATCCGGAACCGCTCTGCTCCCCTCTGCGAGACAGGACACGACGCTGTGATCATTGCAGACTCCATCGTCCGACACGTCCGTGCTACGTTAGCCGAAGGTAAAGTGCACACTCATTGTTTCCCTGGTGCTTGTACTCTCGATGTTTCCTCGCAGATACCCGTGATCCTGAAGGCCGACGAGAGCCCCAGAACGGTCGTGCTACATGCCGGGGTTAACGACACCACGCTGCGGCAGACGGAGACGCTGAAAAGGGACTTAAGCAGCCTGATCGAGACTGTTCGCAGAAACTGCTATTTGTTAATAACTGGAATTTTTTCTGGGAGCGTCCTAGGCTGTTTGTGACGGCTGGTGAAAGACAGTCCGGAAACAAATGCGAGTTAACAGGATTTAATGAAATGAAGACAAGTAGAACAATGATACACAAAGACGATGGGACGATAACACTCCAGGGAGACGGTGGTTGGTGAGAAATCCGGCCTGAGGTGGAGTGTAGGTGGGAAGTCCGGGTCTTGGTGGTGTGAGGCAGCAGGAGAGAGTGGCACAGGAACTGCGGGGAATAGAGCCGAAGGTAAGTGTCCGTGGCTGAGTGATCGTGCGGAGAGTGGATGAGGTTCTAGGAAAAACACAGACATCCAAACGCAAACTAACACCTTAACCAGACGGGGGTAACACAACGACATGAAACAACGATCTCACAAACACAAGACGTGAGACAAGCCATATATATAGGAGATGAGTAATGAGTGGCAGCTGTTGCTGATACAATTAACGGAGATGCCCACAACTAATCAGTGCAAACGCAGAACACACAGAATTCACCACAAAGTGTAAACAACCCGAGATCACGGTTTACCAACCGTGACAGTACCCCCCCCTCTAAGAACTCCTCCTGGAGTTCCCAGAAGGGCCTACCTGCTGATTGAATTCATCAATAAGGGAGTGATCCAATATGTCCCTAGCAGGTACCCAACTCCTCTCCTCCGGACCGTAACCTTCCCAGTCCACCAGATACTGGAATCCTCGTCCCCTCCGTCTCGAGTCCAGAATACGATTAACCGAATATGCTGGTTCCCCTTTTACGAGACGCGGCGGCGGGGGAACCGGAGTAGGCGGATTAATACGTGCATAAAACACGGGTTTAATTTTGGACACATGAAAGGCGGGGTGTATCCTCTTGTACGCAGGAGGTAGTTTGAGGCGGACTGTCACCGGACTAATGATCTTGGTGATAGTGAACGGGCCGATAAATTTGGGAGCTAATTTGTTAGAAACGGATCGCAATGGAATGTTACTGGTAGAAAGCCACACTTTTTGACCCACGACGTAGACGGGAGGCTTTGACCGGTGGCGATCGGCCTTGGCCTTAGTGCGCTCCCTCACCCTGAGCAGAGTCTCACGGGCTCTGGTCCAGGTGCGGTGGCACCTCTGGACAAACGCGTGAGCGGAGGGGACCGTGACTTCAGATTCCAGACTGGGAAATGCTGGTGGCTGGTACCCTACACTACACTGGAACGGAGAGAGGCCCGTAGCAGACACTGGCAACGAATTGTGGGCGTACTCCACCATAGAGAGTTGTTGACTCCAGGAAGAAGGATTCTTGGAGACCAAACATCTCAACGTCCTCTCTAAATCTTGGTTGGCTCGCTCAGACTGTCCGTTGCTTTGGGGATGATAACCCGACGACAAGCTAACTGACGCTCCTAATAACTTGCAAAATTCTCTCCAAAATTTGGATATAAACTGGGATCCCCTGTCTGAGACCATGTCTACCGGGAGGCCATGAAGCCGAAAGACGTGATCTAACACAGTAACCGCTGTCTCCTTGGCTGTAGGTAATTTGGGCAAGGGAATGAAATGTGCCGCCTTCGAGAACCGGTCCACTACAGTCAAAACGACTGTCATGCCATTAGAGGGCGGGAGGGCGGTAACAAAATCTAGAGCGATATGTGACCAGGGTCTCGAAGGGACAGACAGCGGTTGAAGGAGCCCATCAGGAGGTCGGTTAGATGACTTACCACTGGCACACACTGAGCAAGCCAAAACAAAATCGCGGACGTTGCGAGCCATACGTGGCCACCAGAATCGTTGTCTAACCAACCCATTAGTTCTACTTATCCCTGGATGACAAGCCATGTTGGAACAATGACCCCACCGGACAACTTCGGACCTTAACTCCTCCGGCACAAATAAGCGGTTCGGTGGGCAACCGGACGGAGGCGTTACCCCTTCTAAGGCCGTCTTGACCTTCGACTCGACCTCCCATACGAGTGCTGAGACAACTAATCTCTCAGGCAAAATACACTCAGGAGTAAAGGGACGGGCGGAGGGATCAAAAAGACGTGACAAAGAATCGGGTTTAACATTCTTGGAACCCGGGCGGTACGATAGGGTAAAATCAAAACGACCGAAAAAAAGTGCCCACCGAGCCTGCCTGGAATTGAGTCTTTTAGCAGTTCTAATGTATTCTAAATTCTTATGATCGGTCCAAACAATAAAGGGAACCCCTGAACCCTCTAACCAGTGGCGCCACTCCTCCAACGCTAATTTGACCGCCAACAACTCTCTATTGCCAATGTCATAATTACGTTCGGCAGGAGATAATCGATGAGAGAAAAACGCGCAAGGGTGGACCTTATCGTCTGAAGCAGCACGTTGGGACAACACTGCTCCTACCCCCACCTCTGATGCGTCGACCTCCACCACGAACTGCCGTGTGGGATCAGGGGCGACAAGGATGGGAGCCGAAACAAAGCGGCTCTTTAGGTTGGAAAACGCAGTTTCAGCTGCGTCAGACCACCTGAACGGAGTACTGGGGGAAGTCAAGGCTGTCAGAGGTGAGGCTAGTTGGCTGTAATTACGAATAAAACGCCGATAGAAATTGGCGAACCCCAGAAACCGCTGTAGGGCCTTACGGGAATCTGGAGATGGCCAATCTATCACAGCCTTTACCTTGTCAGGGTCCATTCGTATTCCCTCAGACGACACGATAAACCCTAGGAAGGGGACCGACTGTGCATGGAATACGCACTTCTCCGCCTTGACAAAAAGCCCATTCTCTAGTAACCTCTGGAGCACTCGTCTGACATGTTGGACATGTTCCTGGAGAGATGAAGAAAAAATCAGTATGTCATCCAGGTAAACATATATAAACTGATCTACCATATCTCTCAACACGTCATTTACGAGTGCTTGGAAAACCCCGGGCGAGTTGGAAAGCCCGAACGGCATAACCAAATATTCAAAATGCCCTCTAGGGGTATTAAAGGCAGTTTTCCATTCATCCCCCTTCCTGATGCGGACCAAATGATAAGCGTTACGTAAATCCAATTTTGTGAATACCGATGCTCCCTGCAACCTCTCGAAAGCTGAAGACATGAGTGGTAATGGATAAGTATTCTTAATAGTAATGTTGTTCAGCTCCCGGTAATCAATACAAGGTCGCAGAGAACCATCCTTCTTACCCACAAAAAAGAACCCCGCCCCCGCTGGAGATGAGGAAGGACGGATGAATCCAGAGTCAAGGGAATCAGAAATGTATTTCTCCATGGCCTCCCTCTCAGGAATAGAAAGAGAGTATAACTTGCCTTTAGGCGGAGATTTACCTGACACTAAGTCTATGGCACAGTCGTAGGGACGATGCGGAGGAAGAGAAGCAGCCCGGGACTTACTGAACACTTCCTTCAGGTCCAGATACTCTACGGGCACGTTTGGCAACGCCATGATCTCCTTCTGAAAGACAGACACAGGAACAACAGGACAGGCAGAAACCAAACAAGACTCATGACAACTTTCACTCCACAATGTGATAGTGTTCGAACCCCATTCCACTCGTGGATTATGTTTGGACAACCAGGGGTGACCTAAAACAATGGGAGCAACAGGGGAGTCCATGAGAAAAAAGGATATAGTTTCTTGATGATTGCCGGATGTGATGAGTGTGATGGGTTCAGTATGATGGGTGACAGGAGGCAGTTCCTGGCCGTTGAGTGCGGTGACATGGATGGGGAGAGACACAGGAAGGACAGGAATGTTCAGGTGATGTGCAAGTGAAGAATCAATGAAATTACCTTCGGCTCCAGAGTCCAGAAGAGCTTGGCATTCATGATGTTGATTCCTCCACCGCAGTTTCACCGGAAGGAGGGTCGAGGATGTGGGTGAGGACTTCTCGGTGGAGATCCCACCCGATAGTAGCCTCAGGTTTACTATCGGGCTGACTCTTTTACCGGGCAAGAGTAGTTGTTATGATTAGCGCCTCCACAGTACAAGCATAGTCCTTGGGACCTCCGCCGTTCCCTCTCCCTCCGGGATAGCCGAGCTCGACCCACCTGCATGGGCTCGTGATCGTCGACTGAACCGACCGTGTTCTCTCGACTCAAGCGCCCCCTACCGGAAGAGAAGGGTTGTCTGGAGGGACTGTGTTGACGGCCCAGGCGATTAAACCTGGCCTCCACCCGCAACGCCAGGTCAATGAGTTCGTTGAGGGTAGGAGGCAGCTCGAGGAGGTAGATCTCCTGCTGAACACGGTCGGATAACCCATGCAGGAATCTATCCCACTGCGCCGCCTCGTTCCACTGGCACGCGGCCGCCAGGGTCCGGAACTCGATGGAGTATTCAGTGACAGATGAGTGTCCTTGTTGGAGTTCCGAGAGGCGATGGGCGGCCTCCCTGCCGGTCGCGGCCCGGTCGAAAACTCTCTTCATCTCTTCAGATAGGAGGTGGAACGAGGCACAGCACGGATGTTGATTCTCCCACACCGCCGTTCCCCATAAGGCAGCCTTGCCTGATAATAGTGTGAGCGTGAACGCTACCTTGGATTCTTCTGAGGCGAAAGTGCGGGGCTGCAGAGCAAAATGCATAGAGCACTTGTTAAGAAATGTTCTGCAATAAGTTGGCTCACCAGCGTAATTCTCCGGTGCCGGAAGTCGCGGCTCAGGCCGGAAGTGGTCCTGGGGAATCCCCGGGGGAACGGTCGGCGCAGGCGGGGCGATGGGCGCAGTGGGAGACGTGAGCTGATGGATCTGCTGGGTGAGCTCGGACACCTGTGCCACCAGCGCTTGGACAGCGCGTCCGGTGTTCGAGATGCTCTCCTGCTGCTGATCCATTCTCTTGACGCTATGGTGCATGAAATCGGTGAGAGTGTTGGTGCTCGCTGCTTCCATGTTGGGTGAGATCGTTCTGTGACGGCTGGTGAAAGACAGTCCGGAAACAAATGCGAGTTAACAGGATTTAATGAAATGAAGACAAGTAGAACAATGATACACAAAGACGATGGGACGATAACACTCCAGGGAGACGGTGGTTGGTGAGAAATCCGGCCTGAGGTGGAGTGTAGGTGGGAAGTCCGGGTCTTGGTGGCATGAGGCAGCAGGAGAGAATGGCACAGGAACTGCGGGGAATAGAGCCGAAGGTAAGTGTCCGTGGCTGAGTGATCGTGCGGAGAGTGGATGAGGTTCTAGGAAAAACACAGACATCCAAACGCAAACTAACACCTTAACCAGACGGGGGTAACACAAGGACATGAAACAACGATCTCACAAACACAAGACGTGAGACAAGCCATATATATAGGAGATGAGTAATGAGTGGCAGCTGTTGCTGATACAATTAACGGAGACGCCCACAACTAATCAGTGCAAACGCAGAACACACAGAATTCACCACAAAGTGTAAACAACCCGAGATCACGGTTTACCAACCGTGACACTGTTTCGCGCTGACGGTCTGCACCCCAGGAGAGTTGGAGCGGAGCTGCTCTCTGACAACATCTCCAGGACACTTCACTCCATGTGATTAGTAAGACAATTCTCAAATAACTATTATGATGACTTTTGTTCCACCCGCTTAAATGATAAAAGTACTTGCGCTGTAAAAACTATTAAGACTGTTCCCCGAATAGTGAGGTCAAAATATAAATGTAATGTAGGATCTAGAAAAAAATCTTATCGTGATTAAACCAGAAACATGTAAAGTAAATGAACAAAAACAATTTTTAAAGTTTTGGCTCATAAATATTAGATCACTCACACCCAGCAGTTATTGTAAATGAAATGATCACAGATAATAGTTTTGATGTACTCTGCTTGACTGAAACCTGGCTAAAACCAAATGATTATTTTGGTCTAAATGAGTCTACTCCACCAAACTACTGTTATAAGCATGAGCCCCGTCAGACTGGTCGTGGCGGAGGTGTTGCAACAATATATAGAGATATTCTGAATGTTACCCAGAAAACGGGATACAGGTTTAACTCATTCTAAATACTTCTGCTCAATGTTACACTGTTAGACATGCAAAATAAATCTAATGTATCTCTTGCTCTGGCTACTGTGTATAGACCACCAGGGCCGTATACAGAATTCCAAAAATAATTAGCAAATTTCCTCTCAGACCTTCTGGTTACAGTTGATAAGGTGCTAATCATGGGAGATTTTAATATTCACGTTGATAATACAAATAAACTCTTTTGGAGTCAAGCAAAATGTCACCAGGCCCACTCATCGTTTTAATCATACACTAGATTTAATTATATCTCATGGAATCGATCTTACTGCTATAGATATTGTACCTCAAAGTGATGATATTACAGACCATTTCCTTGTATCGTGCATGCTGCAAATCACTGATATTAACTATATGTCTCAGCGTTACCATCTGGGCTGAACTATTGTTCCAGTCACCAATTACAGATTTGCAAATAACATGCCTGATCTATCTCAACTGCTATTTGTACCCAAAAATACACATGAATTAGATGAAATGACTGACAACATGGGCACCATTTTCTCTAATACATTCGAAGCTGTTGCCTCTATCAAATTGAAAAAGGTTAGAGAAAAACGTACTGTGCCATGGTATAACAGTAAAACGCACTCTCTCAAGAAAGTAACTCGTACTCTTGAACACAAATGGAGAAAAACTAACTTGGAAGTTTTTAGAATTGCATGGAAAAACAGTATGTCCAACTATAGACAGGCTCTAAAAACTGCTAGGGCAGAGCATATACCCAAACTCATAGAAAATAACCAAAACAATCCAATGTTTTTATTTAGCACAGTGGCTAAATTACCTAAATTAACAAATTACCAGACTCCACCTGATTCAAAAATTCCACCAACGTTTAATAGTAATGACTTTATGAATTTCTTCACTGATAAAATAGATAACATTAGAAATACAATAGCAAATGTAGATTCTACAGTGTCTAACACTTCAGTTTCATCCAACGCACCCTGCTTCTTGCGTCAGATCAAAGCTGCATCTCATTTCTAGTCTTACTTGATCTTAGTGCTGCGTTCGACACCATAGATCATGACATACTAATAGATAGATTACAAAACTATACAGGTATTCAAGGGCAGGCTCTAAGATGGTTTGGATCCTACTTGTCCGATCGCTACCATTTTGTTTACTTTTATGGGGTGTCATCTCATTTATCATCAGTAAAATATGGAGTGCCACAAGGATCCGTCCTAGGTCTCCTTCTATTTTCAATATACATGTTGCCCCTTGGTAATATTTTTAGAAAATACAGAATTAGCTTCCACTGTTGTGCTGATGATACTCAGCTATATATCTCAACGAGACCAGATGAAACTTCTAAATTATCTAAGCTAACAGAGTGTGTTAAAAATGGAAAAGATAAGATCACAAATAAGTTTCTCCAATTAAACTCGGATAAGACAGAGATCCAAAAAACACTACACAGAATCTTGTAGATTACAATCTGCAACTAGACGGATGGACTGTTACTTCCTCTACAGTCAGAAATCTGGGTGTTATATTAGACAGCAATTTGTCTTTTGAATTTCAATTTTATTCCCATGTTACAAAAACTGCATTCTTCCATCTGTTTCTGATGCAGAAAAGTTAGTTCATGCATTTATGACCTCTAGACTGGACTATTGTAATGCACTTCTAGGTGGTTGTCATGCTTCTTCAATAAACAAGCTACAGGTAGTCCAAAATGCAGCAGCTAGAGTCCTTACGAGGTCAAGAAAATATGATCATATTACCCCAATTTTAGTCTCTGCACTAATTAAGTTCCGTATCAGTTACAAATTATCATTACTTACCTATAAGGCCCTAAATGGTTAAGCTCCTGCGTACCTAACTAGCCTTCTACCACGTTACAATCCATCACACTCCCTAAGGTAACAAAACACTTTTTGTGACTTTTGGTAGTTCCTAGGATAGCAAAGTCCACCAAAGGAGGTAGAGCTTTCTCACATTTGGCTCCCAAACTCTGGAATAGCCTTCCTGATAATGTTCGGGGTTCAGACACACTCTCTCTGTTTGAATCTAGATTAAAAATGCATCTCTTTCGCCAAGCATTCGAATAATGTATCTCTTAAATTGTGAGTGTAGTTGCATCTGATCAAATGTGCATTCTTATTCATTAGCTTGGGTTAAACTAATTTTACTTTGTTGGATCAGCAGCTATGCTAATGATCTCTCTATTTTGTTTCTATGTTTTGCCACGGGATTTACACAAGCTCCAGTCTGGATCCAGAACACCTGAAAAGAGATGATACTGACCCACAGAGGACCTCAGATGATACTTACCCTGAATTAAACAAACAGAACTAACAAATATTGCTACAAGTGTGACTGCATCATATGATAATTATTAATTAATAATATTAATAATGTTCATCGTCTGGCTGACTACGTCTTGTATTAATTTTTCTAAAAATTCTGTCATACGTGGACAAACTGACAGTCACCACTTATAAGCTACTACTAAATATGGTAGAAACATAATTTTCTGTAAAGTTGCTTTGTAACGATTTGTATTGTATAAAGCGCTATACAAATAAACTTAAATTTAATTTAATTTAATTCATCTAAATCCAAGAATTTTTAAAAACCTTTAAAAAACTGCATTCAATGTCAAGGGTTTAAAGCACCCATACTCAACCTGAGCTACTAATGTTGCAAAAAGTTCTATAATACCCTCATGGTTTCAGGTTCATCTCTTTGCTTTTTTTCTTCTTCTGTATATAGAAGATTTTTTTTTTTTTTTTGCTTCTGTATTGCAAAAGATTTTATGAACCTTGCTTGGTTGCACATACTTGGTTAACAATTTACATGATCTGGCTCTTGATTTTATTATTGTTATATTTTTATTATTTCTTTACTGGGGTGCAAATATTTCAAACATGCATGCGTTAAGAGCATCTACGGTAATGCACGTTGGCCAAGGTGCAACATACAAGGAAACGCCTTGTCAAAAAAATAAAAATAAAAAATAAAATTACTGCAATCACAGGCATTCATATTCTGATGGGATTAGTTTTCTCAGAGGACTACAGAGTTTGTGTGAGAAAAACACAGACATGCCAGATTCTATACTTACTTTCACCACTATTAAAATATTTTCTGAAATACATCAAGGTAAGTGCACAAAGGTCTCTCTCACACACTCTCTTTCTCACACACACACACATACACACACATACACACACAATATAATATGCTGTTATACTCCATATAGCTTCATATACAAGTCAGAAACTAAGCTTTTTTTGCAAAGGCCTATCTAAAGGTTTAATGGTCCCACCTAGTGATCAACTGTAAAAATAACAAATGTTACCTCTTCCCAACAGGGAAAACCACCAACAATCAAGAATCTCTCACACACACAAACACTATAATTTGCTGTTATACTCCATATAACTCCATATGCAAGCCAGAAACTAGGCCTTTTTTTGCACAGGCCTATCTAAAGGGATAATGGTCCCACCTAGTGATCAACTGTAAAAATAACAAATTTTACCTCTTCCCAAAAGGGAAAACCACAAACAATCAAGAATGCAAGATTATATTGTGTCATGGCTTTGCAATCAAAAAATGTAATTATGATGGAAGTCAATGGGGCAAAAACAGCCACCAACAACAAATTAGGGAGAAAAAATTAAATCTAATGCTGCACAAAAACTAAAAATGCATCAAAGCCAATGTTACTACTAATCTTTGACATGCCCAAGACTGTTATAAAAAGTAAAAAGAAAAAAAAAATCCAGCCACAATTACTTTTATATTGAAAATAAGTGATTTTGTGTGTTTTTTTCCCCCCAAATCAGTGACATAATTTATGTACTTGGCAAATAAAGACTTAACACATTTGGTAGTTTTGATCAGGACTGAAGTTGATTAACAGACTTATGCAAAATAAATTGAAAAAATATATTAATCTGATACATTTTTACAGCAGTTTAACTGAGTAGATGTTTTCATCCCGAACATACCGATAGGGTAGTGAATTTGAACAATCAACAAGGGTTAAGTTATATATATATTTATTTATTTTATTTTATTTTTTTCTTTGAAAGAAACTCCTTATATCTTTACTTCTTTTCATGGCTTGGCACTGCTCTCTTCCCTGCCTTCAAAAGAAACACTTATGTGTGTCTGTTATTCTCAATTAAAAAAATAAAAAATAAAAATTGTGAATGAAATGCACAGAATGCATCCACGTCATTTCACGTGTAAATGACTAAGTTAGGCCTGACAATTTAACTGACTATCTAACTGACTTACTCTCATGCATTAACGTGTCACCAGACAATTATTATTATGGAACATTCTGTGCATATTGTCATTTGGTGCAATCTTGTGGTCACTGTCACAAAATTAAGTATTACAAAATATGCAAATCACCATGACTGTTTAATGTTTGATAGAGCCCAGCTTATTTTACTTTTATTGTGTTTTATTAAACGTTGACTGAACATTCAATTGAAATCAACCACGACCAACATGAGCAGAGCCTGACAGAGTAAAAACATTGACCTAAGAAAACCATAAAAACATATTAAACCATACATAAAGGTTACCTACCAGCTCTTTGTTTGGTGTCTTGTGATGGGTTATTCTTGAAAGTGTTCTTTAATGTGACTAGGGAAGAACGAGTCGTCTCTATGACGGAGACATCACTTTGAATTTTTTTTTTTTTTACAGTGGATTCTAATCTTCAAAAATTACCTTGTTGTATGATTTATGTCTTTTGAGTTCTCCCGTCAGATAAGACTATAGAACTGTAGTGTTACTTGTTTAGTATTCAAAATGTTATTTGCTTTTAATTTATGTCATTATGTCCTTTTTGAGCAAGTATCTTATACATATATTAGACCAATTTGTCAAGTCTGCCTATGAAAAGCAATTATTATACCTGCAAACTCAAAATTGGAATAAAAATTAAACTAGGCTATAAATACTTGGATTATTATATTATTATATAGCCTAGTGTTTATTTACTGATAGACAGTCAAAAAGACAAATTAATCAATATTTTATTTATACATTTTATTTATTTATTTATCAAATAATAACACACCACATATCCTCAAGAAACAGTAACAGAAACACTGTGACAGAAATGTCAGAAATAGCGCATGGATCTGTCACGTGACTAAGGAATGATTTGAACCCTAATACTTGTCAGATAAGAGGTGAGTTTATCACAGAATGAAGACCCAGGCAAATAATTAATTAATGTTTTCTGTATCTTATAGCATTTTAGTTTTGTATTGTTTGTAGTGTGATCAACTTTTACGTAAGTACTAGATGTGTTGGGGAAGTAACACGTAACATTTTAATTACATTTTGCTAAAATGAACGAAATGACTCGAAAAAAAGATTTGTTCAAGTCCAAGTCCGCGATGAGTGTTGTTTCTCTGACGACGATGCACTTCTTTGAATTGCGAACTTCAGAGTCTATAAAATGATTGGCTATAAAATGAACCCATCAAAAGACATCTTAGAGGGGGGCACCTGGGGTGGCCAATCGAATTTCAGGAGGGGCCCGGTATATTGTATTTGTGTGATTTTTACACACACACACACACACACACACACACACACACACACACACACACACACACATATATATATATATATATATATATATATATATATATATATATATATATATATATAGTGTGTGTGTGTGTGTGTGTGTGTAAAAATCACACAAATACAATATACAGACACATCAACATTATGAAAACTTAAATTAATGCTTAATGTAATCACAAAATTTGGTCACAAGACAGACATGCAAGAAACAACTAACTTATGGTAATGATATTGCTATTTTAGATTTGGGTTTGATTTGACATCAAATTTAATCTGTGAGAAATGTCTCAGATCGTCTAGGCATGCACAGCATAACAATATAATTATTACATTATATTATTTGATGAAATACATACAGTAAATGCAGTACATACAGATAAAACACTTAATTTCAGTGTTTTCCTTGTTAAAAACAAACTTCCCCTACTCCTCTGCTTCGAGTGATAGAAAATATCTCTCTGAGAAAAATGTAGGAGCACACAACATTAATGTCGCTATAAATCAATCTAATGTTATAAAATAGATATTTTAAATGAGGTAAAACGCTTAACTTAAGTTACTTCTGGTCTCTCCCTTCTCTGAGCAGCCTCTGCGTCTGTACAGCAGTTCAAATCTGCGAGAGACGGTTAGGCTCGTTTAGGCACGCACAGCATTTAAATATCGTCATTAAGTAAAATTATCTTATAAAATACACGTTAACAAGGTAAAAGACTTACTTATGGTGTTTTCCTTTGATAAAACCAAAATTCCCCATCTTTTCCCCATCATGAATGAAAGAAAATATCTCTCTTGAGAAAAAGTTTTGGAAAACAGCACATAAATATCGCTATAAATCAATATACATATTTTAAATGAGATAAAAACACTTAACTTTCAGAATTCCCTCATAGAAAATAGATGACATACTCGTCTGTTCCATTTCGTGAGTGAAAGGAACACGCACACAGCAAATAAATATCATTATAAAACAATATAATATTACAAAACACATTTTATGAATATGATTAAATACTTTATTTCGCCGTTTTCCATCCTCATATGCGCTGCATCTCGAGCAAAGAAAATGGCGTCTGTGAAAAATATTTCAGATGTGTCAGGCGCGCACACATGAGCAAGTGTCCCAAATGTGACGAATAGCACTCAGCAGTGTTAATAAAGGTAACTGCGTATTTAAACTGCCACATGGGGGCTGTCTACACTAGCAAGTGTTAATTCAACACCACAACTTTAACACTTTACACTAATAGTACCAACACTAGGATTTCAACACTGGAGATTTTGCTGTGCAGAGGATTATTCAGCATACATTTACAAATTATGACAAAGGCTCTATCAGTCTTAGAAAAGGCACGGATAAGTAACTGCTACTCCAGATGATTGTGTATACTGTAACTTGAAAAGTACTTCTTAGTACCCCAGAGGAAGTGTACCCTTTGACTTGAATAAGGTACTTTTTTGTACCCTAGGATGTGTACCCAAAAGGTACTTCTAAGTACCCCATGAGGTTTGTTGTTAATGTTTGTTAATGTTGTAGCTGATCTATTAATCTATATGTTCCTGAGTTCCTGTTGCCCAATTAGTAGAGCACTGCTTATCAAGCGCAAGGTTGGGGGTTCGATTCCCCGGGGACACATGATATGATATGACAAAATTGCTAGCTTGAATGCACTGTTAAGTCACTTTGGACAAAAGTGTCTGCTAAATGCATAAATTAAATTTATATGACAATGTACCTTTTCAAAGGCTACATATATGTACCTTTCACTATGCATATTTCATTGTGTACCCCTTTTCTTTGGAAAGGTACTTTTTGGTACTCAGCTGGATACATGTTTGTTCCTTTGATGGCACATTTGTGAAATTTGTACCTTAAAGTACTTAATTGTACCCTCACTGTAGCTTTATTTCTGAGAGTGTAGTGTGATGGTTGCTGGTTTGCTCCTCATTATTTTGTGTTTGTTTTTGGTTTCGGGATGTTTCTTTGGATTTTGTTATGAGTTGACAGACTTGTTCTGTCTAACTCTATAACATCTTGTATCATACAGAAATGGTAGTTATTTTTCCTTCCTTTTGTTAATAAATATTTTGTTGCAACCTTACCAACACATGTCCACCTTTCATTTGTTACAGCTTCGAGCCAGTCGTGATAAATGAAGGAGGGTTGTATGAAAAATTTGAATATTTAATTTAACTCATTCCTTTAAGGATTATTTTGTTAAAGATAATTCTTTGCAAACATTATTTGTTGAATGTTTTGTTTTAGAAATCTCCTGGAGGATGGTGATTGGTTTGAATTAATTTTCTTCTCGTTGCTTTGCAGGAGTTTGTTAAGTAGGCTACCATATGTCCACCTGAGGACATTTTGGGATTATGCTATTCCCTGTTAAGGTTTAGCGGAGTATCCTTAAAAGGCTCCGATCTTCTTCTTCTTTTTTTTTTAAAGTAGTTTTTGTTTGTGCAGTAAAGGCAGTTAGAGCATTTGTCTCGGGAACATGTCTGTGTTTTGTAATGGTAATTCATTAATTGGTTGCTACTGCAAACACTGGATTACAGTGTATAAAAACCTACTGCAAGTAACTGTATGAAGACTAGGGACTGAGTTTAGGTAGATAGGTAGAGGGAATTGCTAATCCAACGTTTTTCCTCAATTGTTTTTTGGAAATGTAAGTAGCCATACAGTTGTCTTTCATTATGGCCTCAAAGGTTGGGGAATTTATTTGTGCTTCATGATTTGTTAAATGATTTGACTAAAGATCAGCTATTAGAACTTGCCACTCATTGTGAAATCAATTTGATGAGCCAAGATAAATGTATAAAAAGTAACATTTAAACCTTAATAAAGACTGAGTTAATTTTTACGCAGAGTTTTAGAGTCTCAAACTATGCCTCAGCTTTCGTTAATGCAACATGTACAATATCTCATCTAATGTTTAACAATAACAACAATTGTTAATTCAGGCTGAGATGAAAGAAAAAAAAAGCACAAAATCTCATCGAGTTGTCTGAAGTCCAGTTACAGCAAAAACTGCTTGGATTAAAACACTATTGGTTGGATTTAATAATGGATGGTAGGCTTGCTTTTAATGGTGGAGCCATTTCAGTATCCGGATCTTTCTTCTACACAGCCATGATGTTGTAATTGATGCAGTATGTGGTCTGGCATTGTCATGTTGGAAAATGCAAGGTTTTCCCTGAAAGAGACAACATCTGGATGGGAGCATATGTTGTTCTAGAACTTAGATATACCTTTCAGCATTGATGGTGCCTTTCCAGATGTGTAAGCTGCCCATGCCACACGCACTCATGCAACGCCATACCATCAGAGATGCAGGTGTGACGGAGCAGTACAATTGTGAGACCAACCTTTTACCAATAAAGAAATCCGACTACGCCACCCTAGAATTTAACTCTAGGGAACAATACTCAAAACCCAAAAATGGAGTGCATTAAGCACACAGGTTCGGTTCCCTCATGGAAGTAAGCAGGAGACGTGGGTGAAGTATCAAAATACAAATGTTTATTAATGCAAGAATGGTTTTTAAAAGAGACACTAAAGCCGCGTTTCCACCGCAGGAACTTTACCCAGGAACTAGGGACTTTGGTCTGGTACTTGGTGTGTTTCCACCGCAGGAACCAGGAACTAAATAAAGTTCCGGGTAAAAAAATGCCCCTCAGAAAGTCCCTGCTGGCGAGGTGGTACTTTTTCAAAGTTCCGGAACTTTCGGGGGTGGGACTTTCTAAACATTCTGCGCTAAACATTCTGATTGGTTGAGTTCACGCAGCATTGGTTGAGTTCAACCACCATTTATTCGAATCAACATTTTCAAAATATTACTGTTATTGTGTCATGAAATGTAATTTTAAAAGTATTTCAGGTGAGAATGTAGTTGTTTAAAACTCAAATCTGTGGTTTATTTATAAAGATGTCTCTTTAGTGGTTAAACATAAAATATAATTCAGCTGCGGGGTAAATCTAACAGGTTTTCTTTGGTCTGTATTCAATTTATCTATATGTTAAAATGAAAATAAAAAAGGCAAGTCTATATAAAATGTGTTTCATTGTAATGGCTGTGTAACAGATATGCAGGTCAGCGATTCATGGGTTAAATTCTGTTTTATAAATTCAGACTGTTGGTACTAAATGCCAGCCTGGCTGGACTTAAACTATTTACGATGCCCATGCGAGCTTCAAAGAAGAAACGAAAACCCCCAACCCAAATTCTTCCAACACTGGAGACAAAGGAACTTTTCGTATAAGTTCCTTACTTTCATTTTATTATTAATATGCATTTTAATTATGTTTATGGATTGCATAAAATGGTTAATCCTTGTTATGTGAAGAGTATAAGTTGCAAGCTTATACTTTAGGAAATGTCTTTCCTCACTTTAACTTCCTCAAAGAGAGCCATGCTTCTGCAACCCCCACTTTTGCAGGTCGTAAAGTTTACGACCACACAGGACAGGAGAGAAGCCAAGTCACTGGCTTCTTTTGAACAATGCATTCTATGGAATGTATTCATTAACTTTCTGTTTTCATGTTTTATAAATGTATTACGTATTCCCTTTTAGTACATTTAGATGTTTCCCAACATCTGCAGTGTTATCATGTGTTAAACAAATCTTTAAATGTGTAATTCGATCTAAAAATTAGATCTTTGGTCATATATATATTATGTCTAGTCTTGTTCTAATCGTCATGCTTTGACAGACCCATTTATCTAGAGCAAAGTAATGAAAAATGTATTTAATCTGGAATAATGAACTTGCTTTAATATTCCTGATGAAATCGGACAGGCCCTAAATCATCAGGGGTTTGTCTCAACCGAGACAAAGGAACTTTCCCTCCGCTTCAGATCGCGGACATTCATTGGATGCTCCCTCGAAAATGGGCGTGAACTATTTCAAGCTATAAGAATTGACCAAACAAGGTCCACCCTTCTCTTCTTGCGCTCTTTTTGCTTCTTCCTCTTCCCCGTTCTCGGATACGCTGCTCTCCAACGTTGTTTCCGCGCGGCCATAGGCCGCGCTCACAGCGCGAACCCCCTCAGCACAGGGGCTGAGAGAAAAAGCCATTTTAATGGCTCCTTTGGAAGTTTTCGTTTCGTTCGTTTTCTTTTCTTTTCTTTACTAAGTTTATTAAACTATTCGCCTCTCCACGCAAGGAAGACGAATTCTGGAACAATGTTTGTTGAACCTTTCAAATACCGCGCAAGGACAGAACAAAGGACCACGTGCTCCACGCTCACGCCAAGCGCAGCGTGCACGCGCGTCACATGGCCTCCGTTTCATGGCACATGGCTGTTTCAACGGGAACAGTGCGTAAAGCTCACAAGCTCGACGCCGATCTCACGCCACTCACATGGGACACCTTTTGCAAGTATCACTTTCTCTATGGAGATTTAAATGCTGCTTTAAAGTGTTGTTATGATCTGATTTGTTGTTGGCTTCTAAAAGTTACTGACTATGATTTTCATACCTGAGCTCCTTATGTGATTCCATTCTATTTTCTCTCTCTCTCTCTCTCTCTCTTTCTCTCTCTTTTATTTGGATTCGTTATGTATTGTATAAAGCTTACTGTTTGTATTGTCGTACGCATATTTACTCTGTGTGATTTGTAGTTTGATGTATTACTAGTTTAATTATTAAAAACCCATATATAAAATGATTGACTTTGGACTCCACCCCACTCACATTACGAGTCACTGAAATGTCTGATCTTTAGCTACAAGCTCTAAATTTAGAAACTAAATTTATCATAAGGATAGGATAATATTTTCATGGCCAGAGAATACTTTTCCTTGAATTATAAAAAGTGATATCTCTATTGAAAACTGATAACTTAGGTCAATAGTGGTGTGCTGGACAATCCACTGTTTGATCTGCAGTAATTTACAGTAAGAGATCACAATAATTGATATGAAGAATGTAATATTGACATATTAATGAGTAAATTACAGTGCCCTGTGATTAGTATTGGTATTGGCAATTGAGCTATTTTTCATAATCAATAAAATTAAATGTAACTGTCATCTGAGATATATATTAATCAAATTCTTGATTAATTATTCAAATTCCCTATATATCATTTGAGTTAATTACTATGTAAAACTCATTGTTGTTACATATTTTGGTGGAGATAACGCGGGCATTTCAAACTTCGTTTTGTGAGCAATCAATCTGTGTATATGGTTTTTAATAATTTCTGCACGTGCACTATGAAATTATGTAACGTTACTTGTGAGATAAGTCGCAAGACGCGAACTCACTCCTAACTGACTGAGGCAAAAAGCTGGTCAGTAGCACCTAGGTATTCATAGAAACTTAACAGTATAGTCACTGTTATTTTTAACGAAAGTAATCTGCAGTATAATGTTAAAAGTATCCTGTTAAGAAAGACCAAAATCTTTTTACAGTGAGAACATTTTAATATGAATAATTAAAAGATGAAGAAATCTTTTATTAGTTGCAACATGTAAATCTGAACATGAGCGATGTTCCTCTGATTCAGTAAAAAGGCCTTGTTATTAAATATCGTTATTGAATTCGTGGTAAACCACAATAATATTCAAAAATAAAACGATAAAAACTCCTGGTCTAAAATTGGCTTAGCTACCCGATTTTTAAACCTAAAACATTTAAATCATAAGTGCTATTTTGATAAATGTTTATTGGAGTCAACAGTTGGAAAATTCCTGTTTTTGTTACATTTGTGTTTTGGAAGTGAACGGATCCTTCTTCAACCTATGTTAATATAGCACCTCAGAGATTAAAACCTTTGGTTTGTTACTTGTGATTTTTGATGCAGAAAATCAGCCTGACAAACGATCAGATAAATTCTAAGTCCTATTGAAATTGTAATTCCTCTATCTAAACACTAGAGGGAACGTGTGGGTTAGAAATTTCAGGGTACGCCCTGCTTTCTGATTCCAGCTTGCATGAGTGCAAAGCTGCCAACCTGTGGCCATTTCAGATAATGCGCTCTGATTGCTAATTTATAATCCCCTGT
The DNA here is from genome assembly GCF_023724105.1 of Carassius gibelio. Lineage (NCBI taxonomy): Eukaryota > Metazoa > Chordata > Actinopteri > Cypriniformes > Cyprinidae > Carassius > Carassius gibelio. The sequence goes on from NC_068372.1 coordinate 10,796,618, forward strand.
GATGTGTATTTGAATTAGATGTCTAAATTCTCGATAATTATTTGCATTTACACTCTTGCTTGTGCGAATATTATTACAGGGAAACAAAAGAATGTTCCCTGCCTTTGACTGTTTACATTTACTTTGAGTTTAGTTCAAACATGATTTGAATTAAAATGTAATTGTTAATAGTGGAAATCTAGATGTGTCAGGTCAACCACTGATTGACCCACTTAGAAGGCAAGCCATCTAGTGGCAGTCTCCTGTTAAATCGACTAACAGACCTCTGTCTTTTCCATTCTGTTTTTGAAATTGCATGTCCACTTTTACCCTCTTTGATTAATCTCACACTGTTTGAGTAATTTCATGATCATTAATGATGACTTACAAGCTATCAATGGTTATTATAGGATATTATTCAGATTTTCCTTTTTAATTCATACATGCTTATTTTAAATTTTGATTTAAACCAGTTTTGAATTTTTAATTTGAATTAAGTTTTCTGCTCAGCAGGTTAAAGACAGAGAAGCAGTACTTCCCCCCCTTGTGGTGAAAACCAGCTACTCCTTCTCCCTTGTTTCATTACTGTCTTTTAATTTGATGTTTATTATTTTTCTTCTCTCTTTTGACTTAGGTTATTTTGATAATTACCATTATTATCATAATTCATTTGTTTTGTTTTATCATGATTAGGTAAAGCTGTTACCTTTCCTCTCTACATATAGTTACTCAATTGATGTTAAACAAACCAAACCTTAATTAACTTTAAGTTTCCTTTGTTCATCCTTTGTGTATTTGATTGTAGAACTCCCTTGGTGATTGGACAGTCATCTCAGGTTTCCAGTGAGCAAGGCTGCCCGACCGGTGTTACCGATACTGGCTGCGAGTGAAACTCGGTCCCTCTTGTCTCAAGAGACATCAGCAATTTTGGCACTCCAAAGGTTGTGCTAAAAGTCACAAGCCGTGCTGTCCTGCGACACGCCAGAGTAACGGAGGACCGGGGACACTGCGGTTCAGTGTTTGGGGAGCACCGGGGAGGTTGACCAAGCCACTGGTTCCCACCTGAATGACTTCAATTCAACCAGGTGAAACAAAAATGATAAAACCTATCCACTTATTATAAGCCACAGAATATTAGATATTCCCCCGGATATATTTTAAGTGTTCTGACCCTTTTGCTTCTTTAAGCCACACCATATTTCTAGGTTTCCTACCCAGATAGCCCACTCACCTGTTGGCCCTATCTTAAAACCTAGCAGTAGGCTTAGGCCTCCTTATTCTCACTAACACGTTGTGTTTCTATTGTTTTCATCTCATTTCAAGTGTTGTGTTTCACTTTGATCTTTTTCTACCACCTGTTCTGTTGTGATTTGTTTCTTTCATTTCACATAGAGACAGTAACCTGGGAGCCACCAACGAAGTTAAATAGTAGAGCGACCACCAGCAGCCGGTGTCATCACACGACCCGCTAGGCTACTGCCTGTCAAATCTCCATTTCAGGTCCTTCGTTGACCCAAGTTAATTGGCTACTTAACTGTCTGACTGTTTGCATCAGTCAGCCCCAAAATTCTCATAAACGGCACAGCCCGTATGAATATAGCTCGTTAAACGTAGAACGAACTTGCATTGGTCTTTTTGTGTGTGTGTGCTGTGCTTCTCTCACCGACAGAGAATCAGGATGTTCCAGGCATCCAGTCCAGCAGTCCACGGGGGCCACCTCTCGACATGGTTGAAAGCAGTGACGACCCCCTTCCTGCCCAAGGATGCCATTAACCTGCAGCACCCAGAGCAACTAGACACCGAGCTAGATGAACTGATGGCACGCGATCCAAACCAAAGCGACTACTACAGAGAACTCGCCAGGATCTTCGGAAGCCTAGTTCCCATTCTCGTCGCCCAGGCACCGCTCAGTGAACGGAGCAACATCGCGGAGGAGGCCTGGAAGGACCAGGCCCCAACCCAGAGTCATCTTGATCAGCTTCTCCTCGAGACCCAGAACCAGCGCGAGAAAGAGGACGACACAGATCCAGAGCTACAGACAGGAGTTGAAAGACTTCACAATGCCCTGCAAGATCTTCGCCTCGACACGGATCAAAGAGAACAGCTGGAGAGTGAAGCCAGAAAAGAACTCAACACTCCAGCAAGGCGACGCTCTCCTAAAAAGAGCAGAGACTGAACTGAAAAAAAAAAAGACTATAAAACCTGGGCCTGCAAAACACACTTGCAAGCGGCCCAAGCTAAATTCAACAAGCTCCAAGATGAACTTGACACTGTTCACACCGAACTGAGACAATCTCACAGATTACAGAGTGGCTGGATCGGAGAAACGCACACCACAAAATTTCTCCCGGGCCGCCACTCCAACCCTTTCAGCCAAGAACCCAGAGCTGGAAAAGGGGGTGTAACAAGAACCAGCTTACAAGAACATCTGTCAACAACGGAGGGAAGAGAACCCTTCCAGAGAACGCATGTCACTAAACCCTGCACTGCTCACAGAGAACTTCACAAGCTAGCCAGAAGCATCTCTACATTCAATCCAGATCCTGCAGGAGGACATGACGTTCATGCTTCTTTACAAGCCATTGACTTTCATTTGCAAACTGTCGCTAACGTGACAGATGTGAACACATTGTACCTGTTAAAAATCACGGCCAGCCGTGATGTGCATTGCTTTCTGGATCGTCAACCAGAGACTGTCAAAGCGTACTACCAGCAACTGCTACAGACTTTGATTCTTGAATTCTCTGATCCAAACTCAGACCATGGGCTCCTTATTGCTAGGGACCTCAAACAGGGCCGATTTGAAAACCCACAGACTTTCTGTAGTCAGCTACGAAACACCTACTTCGGAGCATGCAACGAACCAGGTATGGAACAGGATTTCAACTTAAAAACTCTGTTCCTCCCAAACCTACATGCCAGTTGGAGTTTTCATCTCAGAGTCCCAGCGTGTCCCCGTAACAGAACTACACAAGAGTTACGGAACTTAGCCCACAAAGCTTGCACCAAGCAAAAGACTATTTGTGAAAAGACTGTGAAAAACCCCAACGTCTCTGTCTCTGAGCACTGCTTGGAGTTAACCCTAGATGGCGCTCTACAACACCACAGTCACAGACATCTTTACAGAGAGTCAATACCATTCCAAGCCAGCAGAGGGCAACACAGTGCAGCCACGTCTGAGACAGCAGAGATCCTGAGGGTGCTGAAAGTGCTTCTTCACATGAAAACTCACAAGGAAGATGAGCCAAGCACCCAGAACACTGCCCGTCATCTACAGATCACAGAGCTAACTGTCACAGCACAAGGTGACAGCAACACCCAAGCTCCACAGTCAACAGCTGCACACCCTGAACGAGACAGCACAGGTCCTCACATCAGGTACCACAAACACAAGGTACCAGAAAATGCTGTTTTGACTACCTGCCTTCGCAGCGAGCTACACAAGACCGGTCCTCATCAACCACCGATCGTCCCACCTGCCCTGATGCCAACATTCCTGGGCAGCCCTGTCAAAAAGGGGGTGGGTCAAAAAGGAGTCAACAGGGAAGACCTGATCGACACAGGATTAAACCTGACGGTGATCTCATCCTACCTTTTCAAAAGACTCCAATTTGAAGCTAAGAGACAAGATCGAACTCTTACACCTCAAACTTATGAACTGAATGTACAGGTGTACAGACAGGATGACATCCAGTTTGAACAGGTTGTTTCCATTCACCTGACATTCGTTCCGATGAGTCTAATACATCCCATGTATGTCCCACCAATGAACACTCATACATTGCTCATCGACATAGACCTGCTAGAACACTTTGACCCTTTTCTGAACTTCAAACAGCTAAAAGACTTTGCTCAAGTGCGAGAACCTCTTTCTCTCCAGCCACACAGGTTGCTAGAGCCAGACTGTCAGGTCGCAGAGGTCACGGGAACTCCCACAGAGCCAGACGGTCAGGTCACAGAGGTCACGGGAACCCCAGCAGCCAGCCATGAGTACAACGCCCTAACAACAGGCCCAAGTTCAAGCCTCTGTACCTTAGTCAACAAACAGGGTACGGTGGTACCAGCTTACACCAAAGGGGTCGCTGTTCGGCTCAACCTGCAAGGTGGTCAAACCTTACACCACACGCTGGGTTTCTTCCAATCCTCACCTGAATGTGTGGAACTCGGACTCACACTTGCAAACAAGCATGTCAAACACCAACACCTGTTCCAGCAATGTGATAACATCACAAAAACACACAATGTGATCGTGTACTGGAAGAAGGAAAAAGGACACTCAAAGCTACCAAGTCTAGACGAGGACTTTAAAGATCACACTGACACCCTTGCCAAAACTGGCACACTAAACAACATTCTGTGGTCACTCCCAACCCACCCACCCACATTCAAGGTTGAAGTGATTACACACAGCACAAGAACTTTACTAGCTAAACTGCCTACCTCAGAATCGCTTACGCAGGCTCCGTTGTCTACACAGACCAACATAGCGGACATGCGGGCTTCTGAAACCTTGATAATGACTTTGTTTTACCACCTCTCAGACCCCTCCATCCACCCTGGCAACCAGTCTACAGTCACTGACAACCAAAGCCCCAGACCACTGCATGATACACAAACCATGCTGCGTGCACAGAACAATATTGTGGGTTGTGCACCGTCTGACATCACAATGCCAGGGCGTGTAATGCCACGGAGCAAAAGGGGGATACTGCCAATATATTTCCATGACGCAGCATGTGCTGCACCACGCAGCACCAGAGCCACTGACACAACACTGAGGCAAGCGTCATGCCAGCAGCAAGATGTGGCAAAACATGGGCGAGGGCGAGCTAAACCCAGTCGCCGCCCACGAAGCAAAGAGACTGTCCTGTCCAACCAAAGACAGGCCTTGTTTGTTTCTTTCTCCCCTTTCTCTCTCTCTCTCCCTATTATCTGTACCAGGATGCTGCTGTGGTTTGCCGTGCCGTGCTGTCAGCCAAAGAGAGGACAGCTGCCACCGAGAAAACCGCTGAGACTCCTGACTACCGATGACAGGGCACACTACCCCAGCACTGTAACCGAATACAGCTGTACAAGGTTCCGATGGAGAGAGGACTCCCTCACTCACACTGAGGCCGATGTCAAACACCTGTTCAGCCAATATGAGAAAGTGACGGTTACACAAATGGAGTTAGGTGGACACCACCACCGCTCCAAACAGTTCCCGGGAGCTTTGCTTAGAGCCGCTGCTGCCACCAGAATGTTTAACATTGTTATGTCCAGTGTCAATGCAGCGAACCAGACTGTAAACTCCTCGAAACCACTGTTTACTGTCTTCCAGAAGGACTTTACCCAGACTCAGCTGTTTACAGCGTTAACAACAGACATGCTGTGGGAGGTTAGCTCCTCCAAAGACAGCCTAACCACGAGTAAAACCCCACCATACATGATACCCTTAAGCCTTGTGTTAACTGTGCTGTCTTACACCATCACCATGCCAGCTGACCTGCTACGAATGCACCTGGCCAACTCTCTGGATAGCGCCTTCCTACGGCACGTAAACCCCAAACAGAGAGAAGTGAACGTGCTCCTGAACCAACTCATCAGCGAGTCAAACCAAGTCTACAGACCTAAAGACATTGTCAGTGTCAGGATGTGGAAGAGCAACACCCACACCAAAACACACATTCCAAATGTGGTGGCCTACCACGACAGCAACACACAGCTGTACCTGGCCCCAAACATGCACATGTGTACTTTAACCAAAGACATTCATTATCTCTGCCTTAGCAAACCCTTCCTCAGACACAACTCTGAAGGAATCTGCGAGCTGCAACCCTGGGTCAGCGATACGCGCTGCCCTGCCGAAGCCAAGCCTCGTACACAAGTCACAGAAACGCAAGCAGAGATTGTGGGTAACAGATGGCTCGTCAACACTCCTGTGCACTCAGCTACACTGACCTACGACCAGCATGACACCGCCACCCGTGCCAACCTGCTGGACCAAGTACTGAAAGATACCACCCAACACATTGACATTACTCCTGTCGACACAGCCCTCCAAGCACAGCCTCGACAGCCCGTTCTGAACCAGTCATCTGCGGTCCTAGCCTGGACTGCTGCCGACACTGCACGGGGCATCTCCACTGTCATTGGTCCCGCCCTGACTCTTGGCGTGACCTTCATCCTATACAGGATACTCAACGAGATGCAAACCTCTACAGCCAAACTCACGACAACTGTGGCTGGAGGTCTCCGATGGAATCCCCGGAAAAGGGACGCAAAGTCAAAGACAATACCGAACCTCACCAAGCTGAATCCTCAGCTTCAGGAACCACCTGTCATCATGACCCACCTGCTGCATGACCATCACGATTCACCTGTCATCTGCCCATCCGGGATGATTGCCGTCCGATGATGTCCACACAGGGACTTCATCTGACGAAAGGGGGAGATGTAACAGATATGCAGGTCAGCGATTCATGGGTTAAATTCTGTTTTATAAATTCAGACTGTTGGTACTAAATGCCAGCCTGGCTGGACTTAAACTATTTACGATGCCCATGCGAGCTTCAAAGAAGAAACGAAAACCCCCAACCCAAATTCTTCCAACACTGGAGACAAAGGAACTTTTCGTATAAGTTCCTTACTTTCATTTTATTATTAATATGCATTTTAATTATGTTTATGGATTGCATAAAATGGTTAATCCTTGTTATGTGAAGAGTATAAGTTGCAAGCTTATACTTTAGGAAATGTCTTTCCTCACTTTAACTTCCTCAAAGAGAGCCATGCTTCTGCAACCCCCACTTTTGCAGGTCGTAAAGTTTACGACCACACAGGACAGGAGAGAAGCCAAGTCACTGGCTTCTTTTGAACAATGCATTCTATGGAATGTATTCATTAACTTTCTGTTTTCATGTTTTATAAATGTATTACGTATTCCCTTTTAGTACATTTAGATGTTTCCCAACATCTGCAGTGTTATCATGTGTTAAACAAATCTTTAAATGTGTAATTCGATCTAAAAATTAGATCTTTGGTCATATATATATTATGTCTAGTCTTGTTCTAATCGTCATGCTTTGACAGACCCATTTATCTAGAGCAAAGTAATGAAAAATGTATTTAATCTGGAATAATGAACTTGCTTTAATATTCCTGATGAAATCGGACAGGCCCTAAATCATCAGGGGTTTGTCTCAACCGAGACAAAGGAACTTTCCCTCCGCTTCAGATCGCGGACATTCATTGGATGCTCCCTCGAAAATGGGCGTGAACTATTTCAAGCTATAAGAATTGACCAAACAAGGTCCACCCTTCTCTTCTTGCGCTCTTTTTGCTTCTTCCTCTTCCCCGTTCTCGGATACGCTGCTCTCCAACGTTGTTTCCGCGCGGCCATAGGCCGCGCTCACAGCGCGAACCCCCTCAGCACAGGGGCTGAGAGAAAAAGCCATTTTAATGGCTCCTTTGGAAGTTTTCGTTTCGTTCGTTTTCTTTTCTTTTCTTTACTAAGTTTATTAAACTATTCGCCTCTCCACGCAAGGAAGACGAATTCTGGAACAATGTTTGTTGAACCTTTCAAATACCGCGCAAGGACAGAACAAAGGACCACGTGCTCCACGCTCACGCCAAGCGCAGCGTGCACGCGCGTCACATGGCCTCCGTTTCATGGCACATGGCTGTTTCAACGGGAACAGTGCGTAAAGCTCACAAGCTCGACGCCGATCTCACGCCACTCACATGGGACACCTTTTGCAAGTATCACTTTCTCTATGGAGATTTAAATGCTGCTTTAAAGTGTTGTTATGATCTGATTTGTTGTTGGCTTCTAAAAGTTACTGACTATGATTTTCATACCTGAGCTCCTTATGTGATTCCATTCTATTTTCTCTCTCTCTCTCTCTCTCTCTTTCTCTCTCTTTTATTTGGATTCGTTATGTATTGTATAAAGCTTACTGTTTGTATTGTCGTACGCATATTTACTCTGTGTGATTTGTAGTTTGATGTATTACTAGTTTAATTATTAAAAACCCATATATAAAATGATTGACTTTGGACTCCACCCCACTCACATTACGAGTCACTGAAATGTCTGATCTTTAGCTACAAGCTCTAAATTTAGAAACTAAATTTATCATAAGGATAGGATAATATTTTCATGGCCAGAGAATACTTTTCCTTGAATTATAAAAAGTGATATCTCTATTGAAAACTGATAACTTAGGTCAATAGTGGTGTGCTGGACAATCCACTGTTTGATCTGCAGTAATTTACAGTAAGAGATCACAATAATTGATATGAAGAATGTAATATTGACATATTAATGAGTAAATTACAGTGCCCTGTGATTAGTATTGGTATTGGCAATTGAGCTATTTTTCATAATCAATAAAATTAAATGTAACTGTCATCTGAGATATATATTAATCAAATTCTTGATTAATTATTCAAATTCCCTATATATCATTTGAGTTAATTACTATGTAAAACTCATTGTTGTTACAGCTGTATATAACGTTACACATATCCCTGAACTAAGTACATTTCTGCAGCTGTTATTATGTTTAAATGAAAACAAAAGGAGGCAGTGGTATTTTATATCCTATTTCATGTTATTGTAAATATACTGAGGGGAAAATTTCAGTAGCCAAAGCGATCTGAGTTCACGCAGCATTGGTTGAGTTCAAACACCATTTATTCGGATCTTTTTCAAATATTACTGTTATTGTGTCATGAAATGTAATTTTAAAAGTATTTCAGGCGAGAATGTAGTTGTTTAAAACTCAAATCTGTGGTTTATTTATAAAGACAGCGCCTATTTAAAAATGTGTTTCGCCGATCTCTGCAATGGTGAGCTCCACTCGATCAGCGGGAGCTCAGTCCTCATGTATCCTGTAGCAACAATGAGTTTTACAGAATAATTAACTCAAATGATATATAGGGAATTTGAATAATTAATCAGGAATATGATTAATTTATATCTCAGATGACAGTTACATTAAATTTGATTGATTATGAAAAATAGCTCAATTGCCTATACCAATAAATAATCAACGGGCACTGTAACTAACTCATTATTATGTCAATATTCCATTCTTCATACTAATTATTGTGATATCTCTTACTGTAAATTACTGCAAATCAAACAGTGGTATGTCCAGCAAACCACTGTTGACCTATCAATTTTCAATAAAGTTATCACGCCTTATAATTCAAGGAAAAGTATTCTCTGGCCATGAAAATATTATCCTATCCTTATGATAAATTTAGTTTCTAAATTTAGAGCTTGTAGCTATAGATCAGACATCTCAGTGACTCGTAATGTAAGTGGGGTGGAGTCCAAGCCAATCATCAGTATATGGGTTTTTAATAATTAAACTAGTAATACATCAAACTACAAATCACACAGAGTAAATATAACAATAAATACGATAATACAAACAGTAAGCTTTATGCAAGACATAACGGAATCCAAATAAAAGAGAGAGAGGGAGAGAGAGAGAGAGAGAAAATAGAATGAGATCACATCAGGAGCTCAGGTATGGAAATCATAGTCAGTAACTTTTGGAAGCCAACAACTATCAGATCATAACAACACTTTAAAGCAGCATTTAAATCTCCATAGAGAAAGTGATACTTGCAAAGTGTCCAATGTGAGCGTGGCGTGAGATCGGCGTCGAGCTTGTGAGCTTTGCGCGCTGTTCCTGTTGAAAACAGCAGGCGTGTGCCGGAGGCCATGTGACGCGCGTGCACGCTGCGTTTCTCTTGGCGTGAGCGTGGAGCACGTGGTCCTTTGTTCTGTCCTCGCGCGGTATTTGAAAGGTTCAACAAACAATGTTCCAGAATTCGTCTTCCTTGTGTGGAGAAGCGAATAGTCGAATAAACTTAGTAAAGAAAAGAAAAGAAAAGAACGAAAACAAAAGCTTCCAAAGGAGCCATTAAAATGGCTTTTTCTCTCAGCCTCTGTGCTGAGGGGGTTTGCTCGCGCGGAAGCAACGTTGGAGAGCAGCGTGTCCGAGAACGGAGAAGGAGAAGAAGAGAGAGGGCGGACCTTGTTCGGTCGTTCTTATGGCTTGAAATGGTTCACGCCCCTTTTTCGCGTAAACAGCCAATGAAAGTCTGCGATCTGAAGCGGAGGGAAAAGTTCCTTTGTCTCTGTGGAGACAACCCCCCCTGGAGATCTAGGGCTTGTCCAAATTCCAGGGATTATTCTAGCAAGTTTGTGATTCCAGATTAAATACATTTTTCATTACTTTGCTCTAGATAAATGGGTTTGTCAGAACATGACGATCACAACGATACTAAACATAATATGTAAAAATGATCAAAACATGAAGTTACATTCAAATGCAGAATTACACACATTTAAAGATTTGATTAACACATGATAACACTGCAGATGTTTCCCAATTTATATGGGAAACATCTAATGTACCAAAAGGGAATACGTAAAACATGTATAAAACATAAAAACAGAAAGTTAATGAATACATTCCATAGAATGCATCGTGGAAAAGAAACCAGTGATTTGGCTTCTCTCCTCTCCTGTTTGTCCAGGGTGGTCGTAAAGTTTTACGACCTGCAAAAGTGGGGGTTACATACACATGACTATTTGAGAAAGAGCCAGGCTGAGGAGAACATTTCCTAAAGTATAAGCTAGCAACTTATACTCTTCACATAACAAGGATTAACCATTTTATGCAATCCATAAACATATTTAAAATACATATTAATAAGTACTTACAAAAGTAAGGAACTTTACGAAAGGTTTCCTTTTGTGTATGTTGGAATGTGGTTGGTTTAGTGTCTCCTTTGAGACCAGCCCATGTGACTCTGGAATTTCTTGTCGTAAATAACTGTCACGTAAAGCAGGATGTGGCCAAATTCAGGGCGGCCAAAATGGTGAATTATGTAAACAACAAAGGTCCTTGTTTACTCACGTTCTGGTCTTTTGCTCCGAACGTGTTAAGAGTCAGGAATTCACTAGTATGGACAGATGACTGAAATACCATCAGCTCATTAGTGTTACATCTCCCCCTTTACCGTCGGATGAAGTCCCTGTGTGGACATCATCGGACGGCAATCATCACTATGGGCAGATGAAAGGTGGATCATGACGGCAGGTGGTTCAAGATGGTCATGTAGCAGGTGGGTCATGATGACAAGTGGTTCCTGAAGCTGAGGATTCAGCTTGGTGAGGTTAGGTGTTGTCTTTGACTTGGCACCCCCTTTCCGGGGATTCCATCGGAGACCTCCAGCCACAGTTGTCATGAGTTTGGCTGTAGAGGTTTGCATCTCGTTGAGTATCCTGTATAGGATGAAGGTCACGCCACGAGTCAGGGCGGGACCAATGACGGTGGAGATGCACCGTGCAGTGTCGGGAGCAGTCCAGGCTCGGACCACAGATGACTGGTTCAGAACGGGCTGTCGAGGCTGTGCTTGGAGGGCTGTGTCGACAGGAGTAATGTCAATGTGTTGGGTGGTACCTTTCAGTACTTGGTCAAGCAGGTTGGCACGGGTGGCGGTGTCATGCTGGTCGTAGGTCAGCGTAGCTGAGCACACAGGTTTGTTGACGAGCCATCTGTTACCCACAATCTCTGCTTGCGTTTCTGTGACTTGTGTACGAGGCTTGGCTTCGGCAGGGCAGCACGTATCGCTGACCCAGGGTTGCAGCTCGCAGATTCCTTCAGAGTTGTGTCTGAGGAAGGGTTTGCTAAGGCAGAGATAATGAATGTCTTAGGACAAAGCACACATGTGCATGTTTGGGGCTAGGTACAGCTGTGTGTCGCTGTCGTGGTAGGCCACCACATTTGGAATGTGTGTTTTGGTGTGGGTGTTGCTCTTCCACATCCTGACACTGACAATGTCTTTAGGTCTGTAGACTGTAGGCTTGACTCGCTGTTTGGGGTTGACGTGCCGTAGGAAGGCGTTATCCAGAGAGTTGGCCAGGTGTATTTGTTGCAGGTCAGCTGGCATGGTGATGGCGTAAGACGGCACAGTTAACACAAGGCTTAAGGGTATCATGTACAGTGGGGTTTTACTCGTGGTTAGGCTGTCATTGGAGGAGCTAACCTCCCACAGCATGTCTGTTGTTAACGCTGTAAACAGCTGAGTCTGTGTAAAGTCCTTCTGGAAGACAGTAAACAGTGGTTTCAAGGAGTTTATAGTCTGGTTCGCTGCATTGACACTAGACATAACAATGTTAAACATTCTGGCGGCAGCAGCGGCTCTAAGCAAAGCTCCCGGGAACTGTTTGGAGCGGTGGTGGTGTCCACTTAACTCCATTTGTGTAACAGTCACTTTCTCATGTTGGCTGAACATGTGTTTTACATCGGCCTCAGTGTGAGTGAGGGAGTCCTCTCTCAATCGGAACCTTGTACAGCTGTATTCGGTTACAGTGCTGGGGTAGTGTGCCCTGTCATCGGTAGTCAGGAGTCTCAGCGGTTTTCTCGGTGGCAGCTGTCCTCTCTTTGGCTGACAGCACGGCACGGCAACCTTGAATGTGGGTGGGTGGGTTGGGAGTGACCACAGAATGTTGTTTAGTGTGCCAGTTTTGGCAAGGGTGTCAGTGTGATCTTTAAAGTCCTTGTCTAGACTTGGTAACTTCGAGTGTCCTTTTACCTTCTTCCAGTACACGATCACATTGTGTGTTTTTGTGATGTTTATCACATTGCTGGAACAGGTGTTGGTGTTTGACATGCTTGTTGTTTGCAAGTGTGAGTCCGAGTTCCACACATTCAGGTGAGGATTGGAAGAAACTCAGCGTGTGGTGTAAGGTTTGACCACATTGCAGGTTGAGCCGAACAGCGACCCCTTTGGTGTAAGCTGGTACCACTGTACCCTGTTTGTTGACTAAGGTACAGAGCCTTGAACTTGGGCCTGTCGTTATGGCGTTGTACTCATGGCTGGTTGCTGGGGTTCCCGTGACCTCTGTGACCTGACCGTCTGGCTCTGTGGGAGTTCCCGTGACCTCTACGACCTGACAGTCTGGCTCTAGCAACCTGTGTGGCTGGAGAGAAAGAGGTTCTCGCACTTGAGCAAAGTCTTTTAGCTGTTTGAAGTTCAGAAAAGGGTCAAAGTGTTCTAGCAGGTCTTTGTCGATGAGCAATGTATGAGTGTTCATTGGTGGGACATACATGGGATGTATTAGACTCATCAGAACGATTGTCAGGTGAATGGAAACAACCTGTTCAAACTGGATGTCATCCTGTCTGTACACCTGTACATTCAGTTCATAAGTTTGAGGTGTAAGAGTTCGATCTTGTCTCTTAGCTTCAAATTGGAGTCTTTTGAAAAGGTGAGATGAGATCACCGTCAGGTTTAATCCTGTGTCGATCAGGTCTTCCCTGTTGACTCCTTTTCGGCCCACCCCCTTTTTGACAAGGCTGCCCAGGAATGTTGGCATCAGGGCAGGTGTGACGATCGGTGGGTGGTGAGGACCGGTTTTGTGTAGCTCGCTGCGAAGGCAGGTAGTCAAAACAGCATTTTCTGGTACCTTGTGTTTGTGGTACCTGGTGTGAGGACCTGTGCTGTCTCGTTCAGGGTGTGCAGCTGTTGACTGTGGAGCTTGGGTGTTGTTGTCACTTTGTGCTGTAACAGTTAGCTCTGTGGTCTGTAGATGACGGGCAGTGTTCTGGGTGCTTGGCTCATCTTCCTTGCGAGTTTTAATGTGAAGAAGATCTTTCAGCACCCTCAGGATCTCTGCTGTCTCAGACGTGGCTGCACTGTGTTGCCCTCTGCTGGCTTGGAACGGTATTGACTCTCTGTAAAAATGTCTGTGACTGTGGTGTTGTAGGGCGCCATCTAGGGTTAACTCCAAGCAGTGCTCAGAGACAGACACTTTGGGTTTTTTCACAGTCTTTTCACAAATAGTCTTTTGCTTAGTGCAAGCTTTGTGGGCTAAGTTCCGTAACTCTTGTGTAGTCCTGTTACGGGGACACGTTGGGACTCTGAGATGAAAACTCCAACTGGCATGTAGGTTTAGGAGGAACAGAGTTTTTAAGTTGAAATCCTGTTCCATACCTGGTTCGTTGCATGCTCCGAAGTAGGTGTTTCGTAGCTGACTACAGAAGTTCTGTGGGTTTTCAAATTGGCCCTGTTTGAGGTCCATAGCAATAAGGAGCCCATGGTCTGAGTTTGGATCAGAGAATTCAAGAATCAAAGTCTGTAGCAGTTGCTGGTAGTACGCTTTGACAGTCTCTGGTTGACGATCCAGAAAACAATGCACATCATGGCTGGACGTGATTTTTAACAGGTACAATGTGTTCACATCTGTCACGTTGGCGACAATTTGCACATGAAAGTCAATGGCTTGTAAAGAAGCATGAACGTCATGTCCTCCTGCAGGATCTGGATTGAATGTAGAGATGCTTCTGGCTAGCTTGTGAAGTTCTCTGTGAGCAGTGCAGGGTTTAGTGACATGCGTTCTCTGGAAGGGTTCTCTCCCCTCCGTTGTTGACAGGTGTTCTTGTAAGCTGGCTGGTGATTTCCTTAGAAGTGAGCTTACACCCCCTTTTTCAGCTCTGGGTTCTTGGCTGAAAGGGTTGGAGTGGCGGGCCAGGAGAAGCTTTGTGGTGTGCGTTTCTCCGATGCAGCCACTCTGTAATTTGTGAGATTGTCTCAGTTCTGTGTGAACAGTGTCAAGTTCATCTTGGAGCTTGTCTCTCTGCAGAGTAAGCTTGTTGAATTTAGCTCGGGCCGCTTGCAAGTGTGTTTTGCAGGCCCAGGTTTTATAGTCTCTTTCTTTCAGTTCAGTCTCTGCTCTTTTTGGAGAGCGCCACCTTGCTGGAGTTTTTTGTTGAGGTCTTTTCTGGCTTCTCTCTCCAGCTGTTCTTTTTGATCTGTGTCGAGGCGAAGATCTTGCAGGGCATTGTGAAGTCTTTCAACTCCTTTCTGTAGCTCTGGATCTGTGTCGTCCTCTTTCTCGCGCTGGTTCTGGGTCTCGAGGAGGAGCTGATCAAGATGACTCTGGGTTGGGGCCTGGTCCTTCCAGGCCTCCTCCGCGATGTTGCTCCGTTCACCGAGCCGTGCTTGGGCGACGAGAATGTGAACTAGGCTTCCGAAGATCCTGGCGAGTTCTCTGTAGTAGTCGCTTTGGTTTGGATCGCGTGGCATCAGTTCATCTAGCTCGGTGTCTAGTTGCTCTGGGTGCTGCAGGTTACTGGCGTCCTTGGGCAGGAAGGGGGTCGTCACTGCTTTCAACCATGTCGAGAGGTGGCCCCCGTGGACTGCTGGACTGGATGCCTGGAACATCCTGATTCTCTGTCGGCGAGAGAAGCACAGCACACACACACAAAAAGACCAATGCAAGTTCGTTCTACGTTTAACGAGCTATATTCATACGGGCTGTGCCATTTATGAGAATTTTGGGGCTGACTGATGCAAACAGTCAGACAGTTAAGTAGCCAATTAACTTGGGTCAACGAAGGACCTGAAATGGAGATTTGACAGGCAGTAGCCTAGCGGGTCGTGTGATGACACCGGCTGCTGGTGGTCGCTCTACTATTTAACTTCGTTGGTGGCTCCCAGGTTACTGTCTCTATGTGAAATGAAAGAAACAAATCACAACAGAACAGAGGGTAGAAAAAGATCAAAGTGAAACACAACACTTGAAATGAGATGAAAACAATAGAAACACAATGTGTTAGTGGGAATAAGGAGGCGCTCTACAATCAAATACACAAAGGATGAACAAAGGAAACTTAAAGTTAATTAAGGTTTGGTTTGTTTAACATCAATTGAGTAACTATATATGTAGAGAGGAGAGGTAACAGCTTTACCTAATAATAATAAAACAAAACAAAGGAATTATGATAATAATGGTAATTATCAAAATAACCTAAGCCAAAAGAGAGAAGAAAAAAAAATAAACATCAAATTAAAAGACAGGAATGAAACAAGGGAGAAGGAGTAGCTGGTTTTCACCACAAGGGGGGGGGGGGGGAAGTACTGCTTCTCTGTCTTTAACCTGCTGAGCAGAAAACTTAATTCAAATTAAAAATTCAAAACTGGTTTAAATCAAAATTTAAAATAAGCATGTATGAATTAAAAGGAAAATCTGAATAATATCCTATAATAACCCATGATAGCTTGTAAGTTATCATTAATAATTAGGAAATTAATCAAACAGGGTGAGATTAATCAAAAAGGGTAAAAGTGGACATGCAATTCAAACAGAATGGAAAAGACAGAGGTCTGTTAGTCGATTTAACAGGAGACTGCCACTAGATGGCTTACCTTCTAAGAGGGTCAAACCGAAGTTGACCTGACACATCTAGATTTCCACTATTAACAATTACATTTTAATTCAAATCATGTTTGAAACAAACTCAAAGTAAATGTAAACAGTCAAAGGCAGGGAACATTCTTTTGTTTCCCTGTAATAATATTCGCACGAGCAAAGCTGTAAATGCAAATATTTATCTAATTCAAATACATCAAGGGGAAAGATTAGCAATTAGAGCGCATTATCTGAAACGGCCACGGGATGGCAACTTTGCACTCATGCAAGCTGGAATCAGAAAGCAGGGCGTACCCTGAAATTTCTAACCCACACGTTCTCTCTGGTGTTTAGATAGAGAAATTACAATTTCAATATTACTTACAAATTATCTGATCGTTTGTCAGGCTGATTTTCTGCATCAAAAATCACAAGTAACAAACCAAAGGTTTTAATCTCTGAGGTGCTATATTAACATAGGTTGAAGGAAGGATCCGTTCACTTCCAAAACATAACTGTAATAAAAACAGGAATTTTCCAACTGTTGACTCCAATAAACATTTATCAAAATAGCACTTATGATTTAAATGTTTTAGGTATAAAAATCGGGTAGCTAAGCCAATTTTAGACCAGGAGTTTTTATCGTTTTATTTTTGAATATTACTGTGGTTTACCATGAATTCAATAACGATATTTAATAAGCAAGGCCTTTTTAACTGAATCAGAAGAACATCGCTCATGTTCAGATTTACATGTTGCAACTAATAAAAGATTTCTTTATCTTTTAATTATTCATATTAAAATGTTCTCACTGTAAAAAGATTTTGGTCTTTCTTAACAGGATACTTTTAACATTATACTGCAGTTAACTTTCATTAAAAATAACAGTGACTATACTGTTAAGTTTCTACAAATACCTAGCGCGCTGACTGACCAGCTTTTGCCTCAGTCAGTTGAGTGAGTTCGCGTCTTGCGACTTATCTCACAAGTAACATTACATAATTTCATAGCGCACGTGCAGAAATTATTAAAAACCATATACACAGATTGATTGCTCACAAAACGAAGTTTGAAATGCCCGCGTTGCCTCTACCAATTCTGTAGCAACAATGAGTTTTACAGAATAATTAACTCAAATGATATATAGGGAATTTGAATAATTAATCAGGAATATGATTAATTTATATCTCAGATGACAGTTACATTAAATTTGATTGATTATGAAAAATAGCTCAATTGCCTATACCAATAAATAATCACAGGGCACTGTAACTTACTCATTAATATGTCAATATTCCATTCTTCATACTAATTATTGTGATATCTCTTACTGTAAATTACTGCAAATCAAACAGTGGTATGTCCAGCAAACCACTGTTGACCTATCAATTTTCAATAAAGTTATCACGCCTTATAATTCAAGGAAAAGTATTCTCTGGCCATGAAAATATTATCCTATCCTTATGATAAATTTAGTTTCTAAATTTAGAGCTTGTAGCTATAGATCAGACATCTCAGTGACTCGTAATGTAAGTGGGGTGGAGTCCAAGCCAATCATCAGTATATGGGTTTTTAATAATTAAACTAGTAATACATCAAACTACAAATCACACAGAGTAAATATGCGTACGACAATACAAACAGTAAGCTTTATGCAAGACATAACGGAATCCAAATAAAAGAGAGAGAGAGGGAGAGAGAGAGAGAGAGAGAGAGAGAGAGAGAAAATAGAATGAGATCACATCAGGAGCTCAGGTATGGAAATCATAGTCAGTATGACTAGTCAGAAACCAGTGATTTGGCTTCTCTCCTCTCCTGTTTGTCCAGGGTGGTCGTAAAGTTTTACGACCTGCAAAAGTGGGGGTTACATACACATGACTATTTGAGAAAGAGCCAGGCTGAAGAGAACATTTCCTAAAGTATAAGCTAGCAACTTATACTCTTCACATAACAAGGATTAACCATTTTATGCAATCCATAAACATATTTAAAATACATATTAATAAGTACTTACAAAAGTAAGGAACTTTACGAAAGGTTTCCTTTTGTGTATGTTGGAATGTGGTTGGTTTAGTGTCTCCTTTGAGACCAGCCCACGTGACTCTGGAATTTCTTGTCGTAAATAACTGTCACGTAAAGCAGGATGTGGCCGACTTCAGGGCGGCCAAAATGGTGAATTATGTAAACAACGAAGGTCCTTGTTTACTCACGTTCTGGTCTTTTGTTCCGAACGTGTTAAGAGTCAGGAATTCACTAGTATGGACAGATGACTGAAATACCATCAGCTCATTAGTGTTACAATCCACAGAGAGCAGCCTTTCCTGGGATAGACCTTCTGATATGTGCCGCTGGCTCTGATGTGTCTTTAGTGGTTAAACGTAAATATAATTCAGATGCGGGGTAAATCTAACAGGTTTTCTTTGGCCTGTATTCAATTTATCTATATGTTAAAATGAAAATAAAAAGGGCAAATTTATATAATATTTAGTTTCATTGTAATGGCTGCATATACACATATCCCTGAACTAAGTACATTTCTGCAGCTGTTATTATGCTTAAATGAAAACCAAAGGAGGCAGTGGAATTTGATATCCTATTTTGTTTTATTGTAAATATACAGTAGGGAAAATTGCAGTAGCCAAGAAGAGCTGACTGAAGTTATCAAGTATAATATATATAAATATAGTATATAGTTATGCTGCTGTTTATAGATTTACCAGACTTGCGTCGTTGCGGACATCACACTCCCCAGTCGAATGCACAAAGTCTGAACTAACTACCGATGATGCACGTCCAAAATCAGCATACTTTTTTTTTTATCAGCGGTACTTTGTATTGAGAAATGCGTGCGGACCTACGTCACCAGTCATTTGCCTAATCTTCCCGGTACTTTACACCACGGTGGAAACGAAGAAAGCAACAGGTCTGGGGGGAAAAAAGTTCCTGGGAAAAAAAGTTCCTGGGAAAAATGTTCCGGGTAATTTCGGTGGAAACGCGGCATAAAAATGTCAGAAGGACAGCAGGAGACCCCACTTTAAATGGAGAACAACAATTACAAAAATGAATGTGGGCAATAAAGGAAAATACATTTTAAATATGAAAACAAAATAAAGTAAATATCAGCAGGGCTGAGGCTCCCATCGACAGAAACAAAAATGGAGTCTGGTTTTACAAGAGCACACTTCACACACACACACCAAAGTGCACTCAGATCACACTACCACACACTTGAAGTGATACACCGCACGCAATGAAGAACCACCACCACAAGAGGGAAGATCCGTTCACCAGTGGGACCCCCAGCTCCTGCAGACAAGCAAAAATAAGTTAACAAAATCACAATTAACTCCACATACAATATAAACAAATGATAATAACTGATAAAACTCCAAACAAAAAGGGATAAATATCACAAAATAAAGAAAAAAATTAGAAGAATCAAATAAGTTCAAAAGAAATTACAAAGCAACTTGAAGTCAGATGTAGATAGGAAGCAAATCAAGTTGCGTTAATAAAGAAGAAATAATGTACAAATAGACAACACAATATAACCAAAAGTATAAACAGTAAACCAAAACGAAATCAAAAGAACAGAAACAAAACAATTCTCTTCTCTCAATAAAACGAGATCGTCATATTCTCCCTGCTGACACACAAACAGAAAGCGGCCACTACACCCAATCGGAACCAGACGAACAGTCCCCTTGCAGGAATGTAAGCAAAACGTCCACAGCACAAAGCAGAAGACAGCAAACAACGCAGCAGATCCGATACAATTTAAGTTAGAACGGGATGAAAAGAGAGTGAACGAGAGGGAAAACCCTATAGCGAGCACAAAGAGAAACGTTACTAATAATGATACTTGCCCTTCACAAATTATAATTACATTAAAAACACTTACCGTCGAGGTATCACCCCAAATAGAAAATATACAGGCACCGGTCTATTAATCAGCCCACAGACAACAATGGGGTAGAGGAAACCATACCTAGACAGCATGCTAGCTGTCAACAGCACAATGGTAGTACAATATGCGTTCATACAGATGCACACGCCCACACACATACCTGAGAGGCAACCGGTCACTAGATCCATTAAAGCAGCGCCGAAAACACACCGACACCCGGACAAAACGACACTAAAAGTAAAAAAAAAAAATGCTTTAACAGACCAACCACTTTTCAGATTACACCCCGTTACAGCACAGCACGCTTACCTTTAACCACCGTAAACACGGGCACAAAGGGGGAAAATCGGACGTGACGCACCACGGCCAACAACAAATCAGCCCTTATATTGTGGATACTGATCACTGATCCGGCTGTCAATCACCTAATCTCATTACATTCCACCCCAAGTTTCTGCAACGTCGCCCCGGCGGCGATCTAAACTGCAGCCCCCTTCAGAACTCAGTTCCAAGGCCGAAACAAGGTACCAACTGTACTACCAACTATACGAGACACTGAACCAGCACCTACTGCTTGAGGTAGGTGGTGCATGTTAGAGTGGTGACCTGCAGTTCTCCTCCCAGTTCTTCTCACTCCACTCTCAACCACCCCCAATGAATTTGGAGGCAATGCAACCAGCTGCAAACTCACCTCAGCCTCCGGACCATCTATTAGTCTACAGGCTTCTATAGATAGCGCACCACCAGATGTCTAAGGGACAGAAGGAACAACAGCATCCTGTGGCCGCAACCGACCTCTATCTTGTGGTGTCTCTGGCGCCAAAACAAACAAATCCTCCTCATAATCGTGCTCCTCCTCCAGTGGTTGCAGAGGTTCAATGGCCACAGGGTCAGATAATTCAGGAGATAGATCCTGGCCGAACAAGGCCTTCAGCAGAGATCGGTGCACATGCTTTACTTTACTGAAGTCTGTAGTGGGAGCAATGGTGTATACCGGCCCACCCCCCTTAGTCACTCTAAGGACCTGGTACACCACTGAGCTCCACAGGTCCTGGATTTTGTGTCTACCCCTCACGCTATGATCGCGGAGGTATACCAGCTGACCCTCCTTCAGTGGTGCTTCCTTTACCTGCAGGTCATGCCGGGCCTTTCGTCTATCGGCTGCGGAACCCAACCGTTCCCGGGCATCCTTGAAAGCAACTTGCAACCAACCCTGCTGCTCCAGAATCCATCTATGAACACTGCCAGCCAATGGCTCTTGAACTCTGCCCAACAGGAAAACAACCGGGAGTCTAGGCTCCTGTCCAAACATTAAAAAGTGCGGAGATTCCCCAGTTGACTGATGAGGGGTGGTGTTATAAGCGAAGAGTAGCTGGGGGAGACAGAGCGGCCAGTCACCCTTTTTAGCAAGCGGCAAGGTACGCAACAAGTCATGCAACGTCCTATTGAAGCGTTCGCATTGACCGTTTCCAGCCGGGTGATATGGGGTGGTCCGTGACTTCTCAACCCCATACAAACTGCAAAGTTGCTGGATGAGAGCGGATTCGAAATTACGGCCTTGGTCAGAGTGGACACGACCTGGCATGACAAATTTGCAAAACCACTCTACCACGAGAACCTGAGCTATGGTCTCTGCCCATTGGTCTCTAGTGGGTATGGCCAAGGTGTATTTTGTAAAAATATCAGTCATGACTAACACGTTCTCAAGCCCGGACCTTGAGGGCTCTAGCACAGTGAAGCCCAAGCCAAAACTTCATTAGGACGGGCAGCTAACAAGTGTCCCATAAAGCTACCAGGGGCAGTGGGGACACCTTTAGCACACTGGCACCGCTCGCACTCCTGGCTCCAGCGGGCAATGTCCGCATACATCCCAGGCCAGTAGCATCGCTGCCGCACGAGATGGGATGTACACTCCACCCCCTGATGCCCATGCTGTTGGTGAAGCTGGGTCAAGACTTCGCATTTCATGACTGCGGGCAATAACACCTGGAAGACCTCTTCACCACCGTCTGGGTGAAACACACGCCGATAGAGCACACCATCAGTCTCGACCAGGCGGTCCCACTGCCGAAGTAGAGTAACTACAGACCAAAACACCAGCAACTCCCCTATGACAGAGTCCATTACCTGCTGAGCACCCATGTCGCTGATTGAGGAACAAGGAAATGAGGTAACCCGATTTACCTGGGCCACCTGTTCAACTCGGGCAGCTTGCTGTAACGCCACAGGAACAACCACACCTGGACACAACTCTTGCACCATTCCTGTACCCAAAAAGTTTTGTCGTGACAAGGCTTCAGCATTACAATTGCTTTTCCCTGACCTATATTTGACCTCAAAGTCAAACGCTGCCACTTGGGCAGCCCAACGCTGTTCCATGGCACCCAACTTTGCAGAAGTCAGGTAGCTAAGGGGGTTGTTATCGTTAAATACCACACATTTATGGCCCAGCAAGTACTCCCTAAAATTTTCAGTCATGGCCCACTTGAGGGCTAAAAACTCTAGTTTCATAGAACTGTAGTTAGATGTATTGCGCTCAGTGGGCCTAAGACTGCGACTGCCATACGCTATAGGGCGCACCCTACCTTGCTGCTCCTGTGAAAGGACGGCCCCTAGTCCCCCATGACTAGCATCTACCTCTAAAATAAACGGTAGTGAGAAGTCAGCATAGGCAAGCACTGGGGCTGTGGTCAATTTACCCTTCAACCCCTCAAAGCCACACTGACATTCCGCCGACCAGGCTTCAGCAAACTCCTGAGCACTGCGCTTTACATGTTTTGGGTTTGCCAGCTGAGCCACCAACCCATGAAGAGGGGCAGCCAATTTGGCAAACCCCTCCACAAAGCGCCGGTAGTAGCTAGCGAACCCCAAAAAAAGAGCGCAACTCTGAAACATTAGTAGGCCGAGGCCATTTTGCAACTGCATCCACTTTACTTGGGTCAGTAGAAACGCCCTCAGAAGAGATGACATGCCCTAAATAATGGACTTTCTTTTGAAAGAAGGCACACTTGGACAATTTGGCCTTCAGGCCTTCTCTCTGCAAGCAGCTCAACACAACCTCCATCCGAGCAAGGTGTTGGTCTATTGAGGAGGAAAAGACAATTATATCATCAAGATACAGGAGCAGGGACTGACAATGCTGATCCCCAAACAACCGTTCCATCAAATGTTGGAAGGTGCTTGGGGCGTTGCATAACCCAAAGGGCATTCTGTTCCACTCGAAGAGGCCAAATGGGGTGCAAAAAGCAGTCTTGGGTTTGTCCCCCTCAGCTACAGGTACTTGATAGTACCCGCTGTCCAGGTCCATGGTAGAAAACTAACGGGCCACAGCCATTGAATCCAAAGTCTCCTCAATACGTGGTAGAGGGAACGCATCTTTCCTAGTTTTTGAATTTAAGCGACGGTAGTCTACACACATACGCAGACTACCGTCCTTCTTTTTGACCAACACAATGGGTGACGCGTAAGGACTGCAGCTCTCTCTAATTACCTGGGATTCCAATAATTGATTGATATGTGCCTTTACCACATCATACTCTGATGGAGGAATGCGCCTGAACCGCTGCCTGACAGGGATGTCATCCAACAAGGGGATGTCATGGGAAATCAGGTTTGTGCATCCCAAGTCCCCATCGTGTGTAGAGAACACAGGTAAATACTTCTCCAACAATACTCTGACCTTACCCTGTTCTTCTTCTGACAATACCGATAGATCTGATGCGGCTATCTGTTCCTGTACCATAGAAGAACCCTGCACAACCTGTGTACTCACCTTAGCCATAATGGTGTTAACTTCTGCAACTTCTGGGGTTAAACTAACCACATCCACCTGGTTCACCGTGCCAATAACAGTGCTAGCATACAGCACTACGTCCATAGTACCAACATTTACTATTGGCACATAGACCGTACCACTGTCCACCCTCAGAAGAGCAGGGGAGGCCAACAAACCTGCCCGTAGACCAGAAGTAGGTGGTTCAAACAATACAGTACCACTCGAATATTGCACAGAACAGGTTGCAGCAACAAACTTCATGGTGCCACCCGTGATGCGACACGCCCGACGTCCACACACTTTGACTCGCCCATCACAACCCACAGCTGGCTGAGCATCAACCTGGTGGCAATGTTGTAATGCCTGCAAAACAAAACTGGGGGCCTGTGACACCACCGGTAAATTGAAAAGAGCTGTACCATGCTGGCCAAAGAGCTCCCGGTAGCAGCGGCTGAGGACGTTCATGCCTAACACCCCTGGAACTTGTGCACACACACCACCAGGAGGATCTCTGACCACCAACACGCCACAGCCTAAAACTACTCGCAGGCAAGGTACCTGAACCCCACCCATAGATACAACGAGCTGTGAACAAGACGACATAAAACGTGACATAAAATCAATACCAGTGACATTTGAGCCTATCCTTTTCCCAACCAAGTTGCGGCCCTGCAACTCGGTGGGAACTAGTTTTCCGACGGCTGCATTGACAATGACTGCTCACCCCTCATTAAAGCCGAATTCACACGAGTCGACGGCGGGCGGGCGAGCATCCGCTCCCCATCGTAATCTCTTGCAAAATGGCCAGGTTTCTGACACCTTCTACAAATTAAATTCGCCCTAGATGGTCGTAGATGTGACTGAGGATTTTGAAGCTGAGCCATACTTTGAGTTAACTGATTTAATTGTTGTTGCTGTACTGCAGCATGTCCCGAAGTTCACTCATTTCTGACACTGCTGAACCACCACTACTACTGCCACCACTAAGGTTCTGATGTCCCTGTACCCCATATTGGGCTTCACTGCGAACAACAAATAACGTGACAGTAGGTTGACGTTGCATTAACTGCTTCAGTTCACGTCGAAGGGCACAATCATTAACATTTTCGACAAACTGATCTCTTATCAAAATTTCACCATTAGGGATGCCATGAGGGGATTGATTTTTAACCTTCTCCAGAAGACTCATCAGGGCCAACGAAAACTCTACCAAAGTTTCCCCCTCCTGTTGTCTTCTGGAAAAGAACGACTCTTGAAGCGCTACATAAGACCTGGTGCACCCAGATAATTCACGCAACACTCATAATTAAAAAACATAATTTGTTTCGGGTCCTCCCTCATAATTAAAAAACATAATTTTTTTCGGGTACTCCCTCTCATCCACCGATCGATAATGAATTTCTTCCCTCGCCTCTCCCTCCAGATGATCAACCAAAAAAAATGCCTGATCAGCAGTAGACAGACGACGAAGCCGCATACAAGCCTGAGCTTCCTCCACCCACTCGTCGATGCTAATGCCCAACCGACCACTAAACTTTGGGCATTTACGATCTCGAGGAACAAATACAAACCGTTCCGCGGTCGATGCACCGGCATCAACGAGTGGGGGAGCCAAAACTACAGGAGTAGAAATATTAGATGGGCCCGGCTGTGCAACAGACACTTGCTCTAGTCTCAGTCGTTCATTATCTGACTTTAATTGAGCCACCAAATCTCTTAGCTCACGCATTTCCTCCTCCATAACTGCAATTGCGCAAGCACTTACCACGAATATGTAAACTGAATTTTACTTGTGCCGGTCCACGACAGAAAGGGACTGCTACAGTCCTAAAAAAAAGAAACACAAAGAAAAAGAACAGTACAAACACTCAAACAAACCAAAACCCACGTCTCTGCACTAAATAAGAGGGACCCTGCCAACTACGCTAGAATGTGACGGAGCAGTACAATTGTGAGACCAACCTTTTACCAATAAAGAAATCCGTCTACGCCACCCTAGAATTTAACTCTAGGGAACAATACTCAAAACCCAAAAATGGAGTGCATTAAGCACACAGGTTCGGTTCCCTCATGGAAGTAAGCAGGAGACGTGGGTGAAGTATCAAAATACAAATGTTTATTAATGCAAGAATGGTTTTTAAAAGAGACAATAAAAATGTCAGAAGGACAACAGGAGACCCCACTTTAAATGGAGAACAACAATTACAAAAATGAATGTGGGCAATAAAGGAAAATATATTTTAAATATGAAAACCAAATAAAGTAAATATCAGCAGGGCTGAGGCTCCCATCGGCAGGAACAAAAATGTAGTCTGGTTTTACAAGAGCACACTTCACACACACACACCAAAGTGCACTCAGATCACACTACCACACACTTGAAGTGATACACCGCACGAAATGAAGAACCACCACCACAAAGGACCCCCAGCTCCTGCAGAAAAGCAAAAATAAGTTAACAAAATCACAATTAACTCCACATACAATATAAACAAATGATAATAACTGATAAAACTCCAAACAAAAAGGGATAAATATCACAAAATAAAGAAAAACATTAGAAGAATCAAATAAGTTCAAAAGAAATTACAAAGCAACTTGAAGTCAGATGTAGACAGGAAGAAAATCAAGTTGCGTTAATAAAGAAGAAATAATGTACAAATAGACAACACAATATAACCAAAAGTATAAACAGTAAACGAAAACAAAATCAAAAGAACAGAAACAAAACAATTCTCTTCTCTCAATAAAACGAGATCGTCATATTCTCCCTGCTGACATACAAACAGAAAGCGGCCACTACACCCAATCGGAACCAGACGAACAGTCCCCTTGCAGGAATGTAAGCAAAACGTTCACAGAACAAAGCGGAAGACAGCAGCAACGCAGCAGATCCGATACAATTTAAGTTAGAACAGGATGAAAAGAGTGTGAACGAGAGGGAAAACCCTATAGCGAACACAAAGAGAAACGTTACTAATAATGATACTTGCCCTTCACAAATTATAATTACATTAAAAACACTTACCGTCGAGGTATCACCCCAAATAGAAAATATACAGGCACCGGTCTATTAATCAGCCCACCGACAACAATGGGGTAGAGGAAACCATACCTAGACAGCATGCTAGCTGTCAACAGCACAATGGTAGTACAATATGCATTCATACAGATGCACACACCCACACACATACCTGAGAGGCAACCGGTCACTAGATCCACTAAAGCAGCGCCGAAAACACACCGACACCCGGACAAAACGACACTAAAAGTTTACAAAAAAAATTGCTTGAACAGACCAACCAGTTTTCAGATTACACCCTGTTACAGCACAGCACGCTTACCTTTAACCACCGTAAACACGGGCACAAAGGGGGAAAATCGGACGTGACGCACCACGGCCAACAACAAATCAGCCATTATATTATGGATACCGATCGCTGATAGGCAAATCCGGCTGTCAATCACCTAATCTCATTACACAGGATTCTGAACTGAGTGCTGATAACAACTTTGGTTGTCCTTGTCCTCTTTAGTCTGGATGACATGGTGTACCAGTTTTCCAAAACAGAACTTCAAATTTTGATTCATCTGACCACATAACAGTTTTCCACTTTGACACAAATGACACAAATGAACCTTGGCCCAGAGAAAATGCCTGAGCTTCTGGATCATGGTTAGATATGGCTTCTTTTTTGACCTATAGAGTTTTAGCCGGCAAATGGCACAGTGGATTGTGTTCACGACAATGTTTTCTGGAATTATTCCTGAGCCCATGTTGTGATTTCCATTACAGTAGCATTCCCGTATGTGATGCAGTGCCGTCTAAGGGCCCAAAGATCACGGCATCCAGTATGGTTTACCGGCCTTGACCCTTACCCACAGAGATTGTTCCAGATTCTCTGAAACTTTGGATGATATTATGCTCTGTAGATGATGATAACTTCAAACTCTTTGCAATTCTTCTCTGAGAAACTAATTTCTGATATTTCTCCACTATTTTTTTTGCCGCAGCATTGGGGGAATTGGTGATCCTCTGCACATCTTGACTTCTGAGAGACATTGCCACTCTGAGAGGCTCTTTTTATAACAATCATGTTGCCAATTGACCTAATAAGATGCAAATTGGTCTTCCAGCTTTTCCCGCCTCTTATTGCTAACTGTCCCAACTGTTTTGGAATGTGTAGCCCTCATGAAATCCAAAATGAGTCAATATTTGGCATGGCATTTGATATGTTATCTATATTCTATTGTGAATAAAATATAAGAATATGAGATTTGTAAATGATTGCATTCCTTTTTAACTCACCAATTTTTACAGTGTCCCAACTTTTTTGTAATCGGGTTTGTAAAAAAACAGATGCAATACGGATAAACAAATAATAAAGCTTGGCTTATTGAATATCAGGTCCCTTTCTATGAAAGCACTTTTTGTAAATAATATGATTACTGATCATAATCTAGATGTGCACTATTTGATAGAAACCTGGCTAAACCCTGATGATTACATTATTTTAAATGAGTCCACCCCCAAACATTACTATTATAAACTTGAGCCGCATCCAAAGGGTAAAGGGGGAGGTGTTGCTTCAATTTATAACAATGTTTTCAGGATTTCTCAGAGGGCGGGCTTCAAGTATAACTCATTTGAAATAATGATGCTTCATATAACATTATCCAGACAAACAAATTCCCTGTGATGTTTTTTTTTACTGGCTACTGTATACAGGCCACCAGGGCACCATACAGACTTTATTAAAGACTTTATTAAAGTGTAAGGGAAGCAGGTCAATTTAGCACTAAGGAATCATTTCATAATTTAAAGGGAATTTGAACAGAATCACTGTTTCACGGCTGATCACTGAGACACCCAGCGATTCACTGAACGAGCCGTTTAACATCAAATCTGTGCTGGATATTAATATCCAAAGTATAGTGCAAACACTATCAATTAGCACAGTAACAAGATCAGCAGTTTAAGACATTAACTTGTAAGCACAAAACACAAGATACTTCTCTTTTCAATATGAATAAGGCTTTATTAGATAAATCTAAGACATATAAACTAATCTAACACATAAACGCACGCACTCACACATTCACACAAGTTGCAGAAAGATCAAAAGTTAGGGAAAGATGAGTTTAAGAGAAGTTTACACCAATAGGTTAAATTGCATAGACATGAACAACCATCAATCACTTAATTAACGCTCGCATTGAGTTTCTCAATGAGGTTAAAATTATATTAGATACACCAGTACAGATTTCTGAGGGTACATTGCCCTGGTTTCCGATGTCGCTGATTGGCTGGAAGTTCAGTAGTCGTTGAAATGACGTCCTGGGAAGTCCGTGGTTGGGCGTTGGCTGAAGATGCAGAGTTGTGTGAACTCGATTGCAAGTTGTTTAAGTTGAACTCGATTACAAAACTTAACTCAGAACACGAAACTCTCAAACGGAAAAGAAAAGAAGTAAAGTTTGACGAGAAAAGGTGGTGTTTCTACTCATCGTGGCTAAGTAGCAGCAGGCAGGCATGCTGGAACCGCGCTCAGAGAACAGCTAACAGTGATGACTAAAAGTATGGCTAAAAGCTAAAGCTAGGTAGCAAAGCTACAAGCTAAAAGCAGGCATGACTAATAGCAGAAGCATAGCTAGAGACTAGAAAGCGAGCATGACTAGTAGCAGAAGCAAAGCTAACAACTAAAAGCAAAGATTTTATGGTGTCCTAAGTATTTAAACTGGCCTGTCCCTTACGAAAATTAACCATGGTTTTACTACAAATAAAATCAAAAAACCATGGTTACTATCGTTAAACCATGGTAACCACAAAATAACCATGGTTTTGCTATATTAACCATAGTTTAACTGTGGTATTTGTAGTAAATCTGTGGTTATACAAATGGTAGTCAACAAGCCAAAAAACCATGGGTTACTACAGTTTTACTATAATAAAACCATCATTATTTTTCGTAAGGGGTTGGCCACACCTCAAATGTTGTCTTGACCAATCAGATATTGTCTTGGCTCGGGGGCATCATAAATCATATGTTTATCTTACCAAGCATGTGGTTCGAATTTTAACTCTCTGCAGGGTCTAATTTTGGACATGATTCCTATAACACGAATATGATAGATTTGACCAATAATTGATTGTCAGGACAATATCAAGCAAGCAGATTCAATTACATAGATACTAGGCATGACTATGTACCCTTAAGTTATCCCATCAAAAGACATACACAATAAGTGATTATAACATGATAGTCAAATGTGTGGGTTACATATAAAGGAATATGGAGTTAAGCGATTCATTTAGAAGTCATTTTGGAGTTCATTTTGGTCCATATATATGTACAAAGACAGCGTTCTTTGTCATTCTCTGACCTAGGGATGTTCCTGATGTATGACAATTCCTTAGCATATCCAGCAACCTGATGATGTAACAGAAACTATGGACTCTCTCATTTCTAGTATTTTAAATACTCTTAAGGAAGGTTAAGGAAAACAGACTGACACCATGTAATACAGTAATGGTATAATGAGAACACTCGCACCGTAAAGAGCAGCCCAGAAAATGGAGCGCAGCTGGAGGAAAACAAAACTAGAGGTATTTCATATTGTTTGGTGGGAAAGTAACCTATCCTACAGAAAAGCATTAAAAACTGCTAGATCTGATTACTTTTTTGTCTCTTTTAGAAGAAGACAAACATAACCCCAGGTATTTATTCAATACAGTGGCTAAATTAACAACAAATAAATCATCAACAAGTGTTGACATTTCCAAATATCAAAGCATGAATTACTTTATGAACTACTTCTAAGATTGATACTATTGGAGATACAATTGTTACCATATAGCCGTCAGCTACAGAATCGCATCAGACAGTGGACTATAGATACCCTGAAGAACAGTTCCTGTCATTCTCTACTACAGTATAGGAGAGGAAGAATTGTATAAACTTGTTAAATGATCTTGTAATGGTGGTGGCCGCCCTAGCTTTGTCACACCCTCAGCTCGTTCCCTTAGCCCCAGTCACCATTGCCAGTCACCATCCACTCAATCTCCCATGCACCGCTCACGTGAACCGTCACCTGAATACTGATCACCTGCACCTGCACCAGCAATCACCACACCTTTAAATACTCACCTCACTCATTCACTCACCGGCTGGAATCAAGCTTACATGGACGCTCTTTGTGGATCTTCTGCCTGCTTCTTGTGGACCGCATTGTGACTCTGTGGAGATTCAGTTACAGCGATTAAGGGAAGTGACTCTTTGTTGTCAGGCCTAGCTTTGTGCTTGAACTCACCTATTGATCAGTGCTTGAAGATTCACCGTCTGTGACCACACTTACCTGCTCTGTTGAAATCCTATGTTAATAAAACTTCACGAAAGTACTTACCCGTCTTCTCCTCTCCTTGTGTGGATGTGACAGGATTCCAGCCCCGAAAAACAGAACTTCATATCTCCCATGGATGTTAACGCTGCTGCTCAGGGAGCGGCTTCGGACCCGTTCACCGAAATGGTGACTGCTCTCCGCCAAGTATTACAGTCAGTTTCACCACCCACCGAAACTAGTACTACCACCACCAACAGCACGCCCCTTGCACGTCCCGCGTGCTATGCGGGTGAACCGAGTGGCTGCGGTGGGTTTATTCTGCAGTGCTCACTGTTCATCAACGCAAATACCAGTAAATTCCCCAATGAGGCCACCAAAGTCGCCTTTATGATCTCTCTCCTCACCGGACGAGCGCTACAATGGGCAGAGGCCCTTTGGAACTCCCAGAGTCCGGTTCTATCCTCATTCGACGCCTTCGTCACCCACCTCCAGGAAGTGTTCGGGGTGGCTCTAACTCCTCTTTCAACCCATGATGAACTCTTAAATCTCCGCCAGTGAGCCACGGAAATACATGACTACACTCTCCGTTTCCGGACATTAGCCGCCACCAGTGGTTGGAACCAAACTGCCCTGCTAGCTGCATACCGTAAAGGTTTAAAGCCCCAGATCAGAAAGCAAATGGTCATTTACGACGATAATGTCAATCTCGAGACGTTCATCAGAAAAACTATAAATGTTGCTCAACACCTCTCGGCCTGTGCCTCCCCGGCCTCATATACCATCTCTCCATCAGCCAGAACGCCCTCGCCCCAACGAGACCAGGAGGAACCCATGAACACCGACTCCTACCGCCTAGATGCCTCTGAACGGAGACGCCGCATTCAGCAGCGGCTATGTTTATACTGTGGCGAGGCCACTCACCTGATCCACGCCTGCCCGGTCCGTCCGCCTCGCCCAATGGTGAGTACAGTTTCCATTACCCCATCTGTATCTCACATACCTCATATCAGAGCCCAGATCACAATTAACTCACACAATCTTTCCATCCATGTCCTGGTGGATTCCGGAGCCGCAAGCAACTTCGTCTCTTCTCACTTCGTAACCAAGCACCGTATACCCATCGTCCAGAACGAGACCACTTACCGTATCACTACCATCCAAGGATCACCATTGGGCGGTGGCAAAATAACTAAAAGGACACACGAGCTGGAGCTCGTTCTGCCCCACGGACATCGGGAACGACTGGCCCTCCTCGTACTTCCTCGCGCTACTGTTGACGTCGTCCTGGGTAGGCCGTGGCTGGCCCAACATAACCCACAAATCAACTGGAGCACAGGGGAGATCCAGGCGTGGGACCCGAGATGCCAGAGTCACATTCACCATCCACCAGTCCAGAATTCACAGTCTGCGCCGCCGCACCTTCAATTGCACTCCACCTCCATGGGTAGACCTGCCCTTTACTCCTCCTACTCCGATGTGTTCAGCAAGGAACAAGCCACCCGATTACCACCACACCGGCCCTGGGACTGTTGTATCGACCTGCTGCCAGGTGCCAAGCTACCTCATGGGAAAATATATCCACTCTCCCGTCCTGAGCAGGTGGCAATGGAGGAATACATCCAGGAGGCTCTCGATCAGGGGTTCATCAGGCCGTCCACATCTCCAGCTGCATCCAGTTTCTTCTTCGTCCCCAAAAAGGATGGCGGACTTCGACCATGCATCGACTACCGAGTGCTAAATGACGCCACCGTCAAGTTCGCCTACCCGTTACCACTCGTTCCGGCGGCTCTGGAGGAACTGCGGGAAGCCAAGGTGTTCACCAAACTCGACCTCCGCAGTGCCTACAATCTGATCCGTATCCGAGAGGGAGACGAGTGGAAGACTGCCTTCATCACCCCTGCCGGGCACTACGAATATCAGGTTATGCCCTATGGGCTTGCTAACAGTCCATCCATCTTCCAGAGTTTCATGAACGAAATATTCCGTGATTATCTCCACCAATTCGTCATTGTCTACATAGACGATATCCTGATCTACTCCCGGAACATAGAAGAACACCAAACCCATGTCCGCCACGTCTTACAACGACTTCGAGACCACCACCTCTACCTAAAAGCTGAGAAGTGTGAGTTTCACTGCACTACCGTCTCCTTCCTCGGATACGTGATCTCTGCGGAGGGAGTTCAGATGGAGTCAGCCAAGGTAGATGCTGTGGCCAACTGGGCGGAGCCCACAACGGTGAAAGAACTCCAACGTTTCCTTGGCTTTGCCAATTTCTATCGGCGCTTTATCAAGAACTACAGCCTGCACTCGGCTCCTCTAACATCCCTTCTAAAAGGAGGTCAGCGCCGGCTGCGCTGGACACCCCAAGCTCGAGAGGCCTTCAGCCATCTTAAACACCTCTTCACCTCGGCACCCATTCTTCGACATCCTGACCCGTCCAAGCCGTTCGTCGTAGAGGTTGATGCGGCCAATCACGGCATTGGAGCCGTGTTGTCTCAAAGGTCTGGTGAACCTTGCTCACTCCATCCGTGTGCGTACTTCTCTAAGAAACTCTCTCCTGCCGAATGCAATTATGGAATCGGAGACCGTGAGTTGTTGGCCATTAAACTCGCCCTTGAGGAGTGGCGGCACTGGCTAGAGGGAGCTCAGTTCCCATTCACTGTTGTCACCGACCACAAAAATCTCCAATATCTGCAGAATGCCAAGAGACTCAATGCTCGTCAGGCTCGGTGGTCACTCTTCTTTGCTCGCTTTAATTTCCAGATCACATATCAACCCGGTCACAAGAACACTAAAGCAGATGCTCTGTCCCGTATGTACTCACCAGATCCAGACACCGACAAGCCTGATTCAATTCTACCACCCTCCGTTTTCCTCGCGCCTATCCTCTGGCAGATCGACGAGGAAATTCGAGCCGCCACCCTCGAGGAGCCTGCACCTCCGGAGGTACCCACGGGTCTAATGTACGTGCCCACCAACCAGCGACTCCCCCTACTGGAAAGTACGCACACGTCACCTGGCTCAGGACACCCTGGCAGCAGGCGAACCCTCTCGCTCATCCAGCAGAAGTACTGGTGGCCTAACATGGCTCGTGACGTTACCCGGTACATCCTCGGATGCTCGGTCTGCGCCGTTACCACCACACCTCGGCAACTTCCCGTGGGAAAATTACAACCACTACCCATTCCTCGCCGACCCTGGACCCATCTAGGGGTGGATTTCGCCACTGACCTTCCCCCCTCAGGGGGGTACACTACCATTCTAGTTGTTGTTGATCGTTTTTCTAAATTCTGCAAACTAATCCCATTAAAGGGTCTTCCCACAGCGTTCGAGACCGCCGAAGCCCTCTTCACCAACGTGTTCCGGAATTATGGCACTCCAGAGGACATTGTCTCGGACAGAGGACCTCAGTTTGTCTCCAGGGTCTGGCGAGCGTTCTTCCAACTCCTCGGAACATCCGTCAGTTTATCTTCTGGATATCACCCTCAGACCAACGGCCAGACCGAGCGGAAGATTCAAGAGATCTCACGGTACCTCCGTACTTACTGCTCCCAACACCAGGATACCTGGAGCCGGTATCTGCCGTGGGCTGAGTATGCCCAAAACTCCCTTCGCCAAACCACTACAGGCTTAACCCCTTTTCAATGTGTTTTAGGCTATCAGCCCCCGCTGTTTCCCTGGTCAGGAGAAGTCTCTGAAGTGCCCGCGGTAGATCACTGGTTCCAGGAGAGCGAGAGGGTGTGGGACTCAGCTCACGTCCATCTCCAGCGGGCAGTTCGGAGACATACAGAGACCGCTAACCGACGCAGATCGCCTAATCCCGTCTATCTACCTGGAGACAAGGTTTGGCTCTCCACTCGGGATATCCGCCTCCGACTGCCCTGCAAAAAGCTGAGTCCCCGCTACATAGGGCCGTTCACCATCCACTCTCAGATAAATCCCGTCACCTACCGCCTGGACCTACCACCACACTACCGGATCTCACCCACGTTTCACGTCTCACTGCTAAAACGTCACACTGATCCAGTTTCTCCTTCCTCCACAGAACCAGAACCGCCTCCCCCTCCAGACCAACCCGAAATCCTCGGAGACAACATCTACCAGGTCCAAGAGATCCTCGACTCCCGGCGGCGGAACGGCCACCTGGAATACCTCATAGATTGGGAGGGGTTCGGTCCCGAGGAGAGGTCGTGGATACCACGCAATGACATCCTGGATCCGGCTCTCCTCGAAGATTTCCACCGACAACACCCGGACCGCCCGGCTCCCAGAGGTCGTGGTCGTCCCCGTCGCCGCTCTAGGATGCCTGGAGTCACCCGTGGGGCGGGGGGTAGTGTCACACCCTCAGCTCGTTCCCTTAGCCCCAGTCACCATTGCCAGTCACCATCCACTCAATCTCCCATGCACCGCTCACGTGAACCGTCACCTGAATACTGATCACCTGCACCTGCACCAGCAATCACCACACCTTTAAATACTCACCTCACTCATTCACTCACCGGCTGGAATCAAGCTTACATGGACGCTCTTTGTGGATCTTCTGCCTGCTTCTTGTGGACCGCATTGTGACTCTGTGGAGATTCAGTTACAGCGATTAAGGGAAGTGACTCTTTGTTGTCAGGCCTAGCTTTGTGCTTGAACTCACCTATTGATCAGTGCTTGAAGATTCACCGTCTGTGACCACACTTACCTGCTCTGTTGAAATCCTATGTTAATAAAACTTCACGAAAGTACTTACCCGTCTTCTCCTCTCCTTGTGTGGATGTGACAAGCTTAATTTTTTTTAAAGAAAATGTTCGGGCGCCAGACAAGATAAATCCTGTCAAATTATAAATTAACCCAGGATAGCAAAAACTAAGAAACCACCTGTTACAATAATAATAATAATAATAATAATAATAATAAACAGTCCAAGGAACATTTCATGAGAGAAATTTATTCCAGAAGTCCATAAAAGAAAAAGAAAAAAAAAAAATCCTCATGACAAAAAATCATATAAAAAACTAGAATTAAAAGTTAGTGAACTAACTTTGATGTTGGCTTGGCCATGGGGCAAAAGAGCCACAGTACTTGTGCGGCCAACATACTTGAGCTGCCCCGCTACAAAAATAAATAAATAATAATAAAAAAATACACCTGTAACAGTTTTTTTTCCATGGTCCCTTGCTGTTTTCTTTTCTAATAAAAAGCCTAGGCTATGATAACAGCTACGACACGGTTTTCTAGCTGGATGCGAAATAAGTCATGCATATTTTTCTCTAATAAAAAAATTATAAATATTCATTTTTATAAACTTCAATAAGGCCCAATATAGTGATAATGCAAAAACTATAATCTCCTAAATACCATTCAATTTGATCTCATTTTAATAGTACTGACAACATATTTCACACATTACTGAAAAATTAAAGAGGGGACACTATATTGGTTATCTATTTTCATATTGTGCATATAATAGTACTCACAGACAGAGTTAATTTTGTCAGCAAATTCGGATTTAGTCTTAGTCTTTTGAATTACACACCATTTAGTTTTAGTCACATTTTAGTCATCTGAAATGTTTTAGTCTTAAGCCCTATTCGGACGGGACTAGTTTTACAGGGGGTCGTTAGAGAAATCTGCGTTTCACAGATGTACTTGGTGATTTTAATCCCGTCCGAATCTGCCACGTCTGTGTTTTTCTCATACAACCTCTGTGATAATTCCAGAGCAAATTACCTACCGTTTTTCAGCAAACTCAGTGATCCTCTGAGAAAACTAATCCCGTCCGAATGCGAATGTCTGTGATTGCCGGTGATATTTTATTTCACAACGCGTTTCCTTGTGTGTTTTGCCCAACGTGAATTACCGTAGATCGATGCTCTTACCACGCGGATGTTTGATATATTTGCTTAGCGGCAAATAAATAATAATAAAAAAATAATAAAATCAAGAGCAAGATCACGTAAACTGTTAATACCGGCTACTGTAATATCAGCATCAGGTAAGATTTCTCACGCTCATTTATGTACTCAGTTACATAATGTTTTAATTACATTTAATAAAAAAAAAGGAAAACAAGTTAATCTAAAGGAACCACACATTAACATGGTTTTGTTATACTAGCCATATAGTATTTATTGTGTAATAATACTAAGGCAATCGTTCTGAATGAATGCAATGCACGCACACAGAGCGCGTGATCTCTGTGACGCCCAGATGCACAAATCAGACCCTCCCACCTCTGTAATAAACACGGAGATGTTAGTCCCGTCCGAATTGGTACATGAAAATCAAAGACGTCAGGTAGTAAGAATCGAAACTCAAACGTAGTTTAGAAAACTAGTCCCGTCCGAATAGTGCTTTAGTCTAGTCTTAAGTCTTTTAGTCTTAGTCTAGTTTTTTTTTTAGACTAAATTTTTCCATCAGTATGTTATGGAATGGTATTTATAAAATAAACATAAGGCCTGCTCTCAATGAAAAATATACATGCTCTCTGAAAAAGATATGCATTCGTCCTGAATGATATGCAATGCATATGACATTCTTTCAAGATGAAGTACAGTATTATTCAAATAGACAACCACCTAACTCTAAACTTACTGTCTTCTACTGAATGTGCAAAATCAAAAACATTAAGAAAAATGAAGTGCAATTCTCAAAAACAATAAAAAGTTTTCGTCCTAGACCTAACGTTAGCTCTGACATTTCTGTTCTGTCATTGCCCTTGGACCAGGTGCACGGCAAAACGTTAGCGTGTTGCTAATGAAAAAAGTCAGCTGACATCACCCAAAGTTGTGTAACTAAGACTGTGCCACCACAACTAAATATAATGTAACAGGGAACTACACTAACTTTTTCCATTGGTGGCACTTGCGCTACTAACTTTTTCAGTTAATGGCGCAAAACATGATTTGGTCACACAAATTATTTATAGTATTGTAATTACTGGATAACAATCAACAATAATGAAACTGTATTGCATACAGATGTGCTTTTTATTTTACTTGCCATCTTTTAAACCACATGCCTTGTTCTATTTCTTACAGTACACACAGTGCATTGCTCCGTCTTGTAGCAGGGGTTAGAGGGACCCCGGTGCAGGTTGTACAGTGGGCCCTGTTTAAAAGGGTTTAATTTGTATTGTATGTTCATTCTATTTCTTTATTTGTGCTATTTACACAAAGTTTACATTTTTTTAAGTTTGTTTTTGTTCATTTAAAATAGCACTGCATAGTCTTCACTGTAAAATAAAATACACAATCAAACCAAAATGTATTCAGACACCTTCAACGTTTCTTACAATATCACAGTTTATTTGCTGTAGTTTAGAAATTGGTAATAAAATATGACAATAACTCAGGGTTAAACTGTGTCAGGACAACAAATTCATCTTGATAATGTCAGATGCAATGCTTAATTTGGTTCAGTCTGTGGTGTGAAAAGGTTGTATTAGCAATTAAAGAAAGAAACACTTAAGCAAAACATGGTCAGGTCCCTAATAATTTTTATTTTTGTATTTTTTAGTCACTAGTAAAACAATATAATCTATTCTATATGATTTTTGGATTGACTTTGGATAAATTCTTGTTAAAACTACAAAGTAATTCAAACAAGAGCAGTGAGTGATTTACTTTCATTTTCATACATTAAAGACACTGACAGCAGAGTAAGTAAATTAGGCGCGGTCACTTTAAGAGACAAATGCATCCATTATAAAGATACACATCCGATTTCTTTCCAACTCTTTACTTTCACTGAAGACATAACCACAGACTTTTTGAACACACTTTTCGACATATTTAGTATGTATTTGTTGTCGGTACAAATGCAAGAAGACTTTTAGACGCGTCTCTGCTTGCTCCCTGAACACCAGAACACCGCGCTGCTGAATTGAGCTCTTTCACTTTTCGCTCTTTTTCTTATGTTTATTTAAAATGCGATTTGTATTTGTTCGTTCAGGTGCAGGAGGACGCAAACGTCCTGAAGGAGAGCTCGGTTCAGTGTTGCGCGAGTAACCAGCTGCTCAGTTCAACTTTCCTGCATCGCGGGGCTGAAGCCAACTTGATGTGTTGAATGCTCGGAGCACGTTATAAAACGTATTCTTAAAATACACATTTCTATTTTAATAAATGCTCATATTAAAACATAGCATTACACATAAGTAGGTACAAAATAATCAGTGATACATTTACGACCCAATAAAAATTTGGTTCGCAATGGCATTTCAAAAGGTCGCAGTGTAGTTCCCTGTGTAAACAACTTAACTGTTATGAAAACGTCCTTGAAACTGTAGGAATTTCTGCAAACTCATCTTTGTTCTCTTTTCTGTGTAACTGCTGCAGCGTTTGTTTAGCTGTTGCGCTTGCATTTGCCGCGGCTTTTTAAAATGGCTCGGCTGCTTCTGCATAGTAGAGCTGAAGATCTTTGCCCGAACCCGTCGGGACCCGTCGGGACCCGATGGGTTCGGTCGGGTTCGGGCTTAATTTCTATCATCTTACGCGGGCTCGGGCCGGGCTCGGGCTTGCGCTCCGGTTTGCGAGGTAAACGAGCGGTCATGTGATGTGTTTCGATTAGTGCGAGAAAGATGCGAAAATGAATGCTGAGCAGGTGTAACGGAGGCTTGCCTCTGGTGATTACGTTTTGGTTGCACCAGCAACTAAAGCAAACTCTGAGGTGTGGAAAAGTTTTTACCATGTTTATAATGAGAATAATGAGTGAATAATGACGCACCATCAGTGAGCGCAGGAGCACGCTGAAGACATCTACAGTGGATTCAATCATTTTCCTCCACAAAAACATGTAGACCTAGCTTAATCTCTGTGAGTAAAGGTTTTTCAAATGATAACTAAATATTCATTGAGTCTTAAATGCATAATGTTGACAGAGTATTTACGCTAATTTTGGCATAATTCTTTTATTAAATAAAGCAAATCCGGCCTTTATCTTAATTTCGTTATTGCCAAATACTCATCTTAATTTAAAATGTATCTTAATTTAATTTTTTTTAAATGACTCGTTTTTATTGGTGCGTTGGTCTATTTATAGGTTAAATGAGCCTATGTCTAGAATGCTGAGATGTTATGATGTGACAGGACTTGTTTTATTTCTTTATTCCAATTTCCAAGTGGTCTAGTCTACGTTAGTTATGAGTAAATTATGTTAAAACATGAATAAATTGCTCATTGTTGGCAAAAGGCAAAAGAGCTGTGTGCGTGCGCACATTTGAATAATGTCGGCCTGTAAACGGGTTCGGGCTTTAAAAAAGCTGTCAATCAAAATGTACTTGTCGGGCTCGGGCCGAAACCTGTCGGGCTCATCATCATCAGGGGAATCATCATGAATCATCAGGGGAATCCGTTTGTTTTCCCCCAAAAAGGGGCATTAACCTTCGATGACGCAAAAGTAGCGTTGGTCTATGACACTCTAATGATTGACATGGCGAAGGACCAATCGGAGTCTGAGTGATGCACAGCACAAGCTCACACCACTGCACACACACACACAGATCGCTGGGAGAGGCTGTTGATCATCAGATCGCGTAAATCAGTGGAAAATGAACAGAAATGACGATTCTGTCTGAAGAAATATGAAGTAAACATCAGTAAATATATCCATATATCTCTGCAGTTATGCATCTTTGGTCTATAAATCCTTATTGATGCTGTTCAGTGAGTCTATGTGAACACAAATAAACCACTGCTGACGTGACTGAATATGAATGAGTGGTGAATTTCTATTCAAAATGTGGCATAATACAGATTTATTATTTTGCACTCCTGACATAAATTACTAAATAACTGTCACTGCAACAACGTTTTATCAAAATATTCGTCAAATATCGAAGCTTGAGTCTTTAAACTTTCAATTGATGCACAGTATGTCTAGATAAAGTAAGAGTGATGTTTAACGTGCTGTGAGAGTGAAACAAACTGGGGCCGTCGGCGATGTTTGCAAGTAAAGGGGTTTTAATATTCAATCCAGCATTAATACTACCCATTTTCAATTTATTTCTCAACAGTTTATGTTTGCGTTGCTGTTTTCGTTTATATTCGCCAAGCTATTATGAATTTTGAAATAATCGTGTACTTGATTTGTCCGATCTACCGACGAAAAGTCAGAATCACTGTCCTCCGAAGCTGGAGAGATGGATGTTATTTTCACCTAAGACAAAAAAAAATCACACAAGCACTCATTTTGATCTCTATAATATATTATTTTAATTGTTTTGTGTTGATTCGCTGCACTGTTTTAATTTAAAAGGCTGTCGTGACTTTTTTTCCTTCCAGTATTCATAAGCTGTATCATGCTGTCGAATGGGCTGCTGATGAAGTGCTCATTTCTCTCTCGTCTTTCTCTCGGTTCTTTGGCCTGAGACATAATTTATCAATGAGATCCAATCCGGTAATAATAACATATGTTGGTTTAGCTTGGCAGTGTGAATGAAATGTGTATTTATTTATCCGATCTCGCCCAGAAACGCTGCTGTCATGTGACTTTTTCTCCCTCAATGTCAAATGATATTTATTTTGCACGGCTCAACAAACACCTGGAATTTGCTCGTTTTGTTCTAATGAGTGGATTGTGTGCATTAATATTTTAATTTAAGAAGCTCTTAAAAATATATATATATAAATGACTTTACCATGTTGTGAAGATGGATAGCAATTGATGTGACGTTCAGTCTGACAGATAAAATCTCACAAGCACATATAAACACTCATTTTCATGTGTATAATATATTCTTCTAATTGTTTTGTGCGGTTTCGCTGCAGTGTTTTAATGTGAAAGGCTGTGAATTCTCTGTGGACTTCAAGTGTTCAGAGGAATACATTGCGAGCTCGCGGGCAGTTGGCTGCCGCAAATATATCATCATATCATAATATATTACTTTAAACAGTTCAGAAACATCTGAATTTAGCTCTTGGTGTGTTCTAACGTGTGGATTGTGTGCAATTGCCATTTTAAAAGGTCTTAAATAAGAATAAATTCACTCGTTGTGAGCGCCTGAGCTGACCAGTAGTGATTCTTCTCTCGTCTTTCTGACTGCTCTCTGCCCAGAAATCAATTATTAATGAGGCCTGACCCCTGTAATAATCAGATATGTTGGTTTAGCTTGTCAGTTTGAGGGAAATTGTATTATTTACTTGTATTTTTAACCGGTTTAAAAGTGAAACGAAAACCGACTCCTCCCCTTAATCTCTCAAAGGGTATTGCAACTGTAGGGGCGCAATTTTTCTCAGACAATGTAAGTCTATGGGTAATGAATTTTTACATAAAAAAATTAAAAAAAAAAAAAAAAAAACTTTAAGTCTGATCAGTCTGAAAAGATATAGCAACAAGCACCGCTCTATCCCGCAGGTGTCTGCCGAGTTTGGGGCTTGTTTTTAAAGCCCTAGGAGGAGAAGTGTTTAGTCTCAGAAAAATAATAAGAAGGAGAAGTTTAAATAGCATAACAGTATGTTGGCTTGTTGCCAAGCCAACATAATAAAAAAATAAAAGTTCACAGCTTTTCACTTTCCACAGGTGAACTTAGCTTGCCGTGTAGAAAACCGCATCATTCTATCATGTCCAAGTTAATTCATATAATGACCATAGAGACAGAGAGAAAAGAAAAAAAAACATGAAATAAAACTGGTTCAGATTTAAGAAACAATAAAAATAATCAAACAACAGTCTTAGAGCAAAAATAACATTTGCATAATCATGAAAATAAAATAAAATAAACATACAGAATACACGGATGGGAATTTAACGTGAGTGGGTATGTGTGAAGTAATGTATGAAATGGGGTGGCGTACAAGTAGGCTACTGACCAGGTTTGCAAATGAGAAGGAAGCTGAGGTTGCACGTCATCATCAGACACTAGGACAGGAGGATAAACGGGCAGCTTTTCGTTGGACATTTCATCCATATAGACAGTCTGGAAACGTCATGCTTAAGTTTAGTCAAACTCCATTGACTAATCCATTAAATTCGAAACATGCAACAGTAAACCTTCCACGCAAACTTTGATGACGCGCCTCTCTCAGGTACGTCACATCTACTTTATATCCTCCATTCTTCCGCTGTTAATTGAAAACTCTGCCTAAGTCAGTTCAATCGAAAAATGAAAGTAAACTAAAAGGTATGGTGGCCGAAGTTTTCCACTGCCACACTCTCCCTCCCTTGAAGAAAACAACCCATGGTTGTTTAAAAGAAATAATTTATTAGAAACCTAGAAATTCTTCTTCCTCATTAGAGGCTTCTTGAAACAGGTCAAGGAGCTTTGGGGTATCCTGGGAGTCCAATTCCTCGGCTGTTTGAAAACACATTTTTAAATTACAGACATGTGCTGTACGGACATCTTCTCCGGTGTCTTCCAGAGCTATTTTATAGTTCAGAGGACCCAGATGCTTCAGAATACGGTAAGGTCCCTTCCACTTTGGGGCTAGTTTTGCACTAAAATTATGTTGTGCACTGGACTGTGGGAAGTTTCGTAACCATACACAATCCTTGTTCTTAAATGTTAAATCTCTTCTATTTTTGTTGTAATTTCTCAGTTGTCTCAATTTTGCTTTCCTACTGTTTTCTTTGGATTGGGCTTGTAAGTTATGAAGATGATGGACCACATCGTAGGAAGCAGCGTCTGGGGTTAAATTAGCCCCATGGAGCATCTTGTCCATTGGATCCTGAAGTTTTCTGCCAAGCTGTAGCTCTGCTGGGGACAGTCCAGTGGTTTCTTGTATGGCTGAATTTATGGCGAATCAAAACTCAGGTAAGAACTGGTCCTACTTCTTGTGATTTTCATCCACATAAGCTGAAATCATAT
Organism: Carassius gibelio; assembly: GCF_023724105.1. Lineage (NCBI taxonomy): Eukaryota > Metazoa > Chordata > Actinopteri > Cypriniformes > Cyprinidae > Carassius > Carassius gibelio. Next base: position 10,840,611 of record NC_068372.1, read on the forward strand.
TCTTGAGAGTCCGATTTACTCTTTCAGTCATGTTGGCTGTAGTCAGTTTGGGAGTAATTTGCCAATTCTCACACAGTTCTATGAACACAGAGGAGACAAACTGAACACCCCTGTCTGAGAGGAGATACTCTGGAACACCCCATCGAGTCAGAACTTTTTTTCTGAAGATATAGGCAATATTCTTGGCAGTGGATTTGCGCATGGGGAACAACTCAACCCATTGGGAATAATAATCAACAAACAAGAGCAGGTACTCATTCTGGTTTGTACTTCTTGGTAGTGGTCCCATGATGTCAACTCCCAGCATTTGGTTTGGGTGAGTGGTAGTGGTTTGCTGCAGTTTCCCAGCCGGCTTTTGATTGTCATGTTTTATTTATTTGACATTTCACACAGGTTTTCACATGATGTTTCACGTCAGACCACATGCCTGGCCAGAATGCTACTTCTTGGAGTCGTTTGTATGTGTTGTAGATTCCTCCATGGCCACTGAGAGGACTGGAGTGGTAGTGCTGCAACAGACAGGGTCGAAGACTACTGGGTACATACACTCAGTAGTGCAACTGGTTATTTGGTAGGTAAGTTTTCTGATATAATTTGTCCTCAACAACTTCATATTGGTCCATCAAACTCGCACGGTTCTCTGAAACTGCTTGCACTAGTTTTGTAACCCTCAGGATCTTTGTGCTGTTCCTCCCACAGGAAAACATCTTACAATGGCATGTCTGACTCCTTGAGAGTGGTCAGTGACAACTGTGAAGAGTTTGTGTTCCAGGTAGTGTTGCCATTTTTCCAAAGCCCATATGACTGCCAGACATTCTTTTTCTATTGCTGTATAATTAAGTTCAGCTCCTGTTAAGGTTTTACTCGCATAGGCAATGACCTCCTCTTTGCCCTGTTCTTTCCATTGGGCCAGAATAGAACCAAACCAGTGTCACTGGCAAGGGGAGCTGAAGATCTGGATGGCCAAGGATGGGTGGTGAAGTGGGGCACGACTTTAACTGCTCAAATGCTTGTTGGCATGTAGTTGTCCATTCAAACTTATGTGCTTTCTTTCTTAGTGAGTTGAGGGGTTCGGCTATCCTTGAAAAGTTCGGGACAAACCGATGATACCACCCAGCCAGTCCAAGAAACCTTTGAACCTCCTTCAGGTTTCTAGTCGCGGGGTAGGAATGAATGGCCTCAGTCTTACATGGGTCTGCTGAGATGCCGTGAATGCTTACAACATGTCCTAAAAAGGTGATTTCTTGAAGACAGAACTTGCTCTTCTTCATATTAATAGTTACACCAGCAGTCTCCAATCTGTGGAAGACAGTCTGAAGGTCATGAAAGTGTTGAGTTATTGAAGGTGAGTGAATGATTATATCGTCTATATAGACAAAGCATGTTTTTCTCCTTAGTTCCCCCAGGACTGTTTCCATAAGTCTCTGGAAAGTGGCCGGAGCATTTTTGAGACCAAACGGCATAACGTTAAACTGAAAGAGACCCGCAGGAGTGATGAAGGCAGTCTTGGCTTTGCTATTGGGATCCATTGCTACCTGCCAATAACCACTGTTGAGGTCAATAGTGGAGAAAATAGCTGCTCCAGAGAGTGACTCGAAGATTTCTGTAATGTTTGGAAGAGGGTAAGCATCACTTTCAGTTACAGAATTAACCTTTCTGTAGTCCACACAGAATCTAAGTTTGCCATCCTTTTTGGGTACCAAGACCACTGGGGAGGCCCAACCAGAGTGGGATGGCTCAACAATTCCTTTCATCAACATCTCCTCAAGCTGTTCCTCCATGGAAAGTTGCTTAATGGGGGACAAACGGTATGGTTTTTGCTTAATGGGTACCTGACAAGTGGTATAAATGTGGTGCTTCAGAATATCAGTGCGTCCAGTCCGGAGACTACATACCGGAGGGTTGCTTTTCAGGATGTGGAGCAACTGTTGTTTACCATCTGGAGGTAAATGAGCTTCATTTACTGTATTTTCTATTAACATTTTTTCGTCCATAAGGTCAGGTGGGTGTATTAACATTTGGGGAAATGGAGGTGGAACAGAACTCAACAGGGACAGATTCTGTGTTGATTTCTTCTGTTGCAGGTATTCACATTGGGGACTCACCATTGGCACACTGGCATTACCTGGTTGAAAGGGGTACTCTTTTGCAGGGGCAAACTTGAAAGAATATTTTGATCTGAGACATTAAGTTGCATTCCACTAAAGAAAATAAAGTCCAATCCCAGGACTACAGCATGGGCGAGGGCTTGTGATGACAAAACAACAGCAGGTATAGTGAAGTCTTGGTCATGGAGTTGTATGGTGGTATTCATCCATCCTAATGGAATCTCTGCTTCTCCATTTGCTAGGTAGAGAGGACCACGAGACCATGGATGAAGCTGCTCTGCTGATGTGAGCTGTTTCATGAGACTTTCATGAATGAGTGTGTAACTTGCCCCAGTATCAACAATGGCTTTTCTAGTCCATGCAGCAATGCTAACGGGAACAACCAACTGCTGAGGTACTGTCGTCGGAGCATTAAGGTTTGTGGTGGTAGAGGCTTTCTTTTTTTACTTGGAAGCTTCTGCATTTCTGAAGCAGTAACGGAGTTGTTAGAAAACTGACCCCTTGTCTGAGGAGATGAATAGGGATGTTTACTGCTGGTAAATTGGTGTACAGATGACTGAGGGGACTGTGGAGGGATGTAGTCTGGACACTTGCCTGGAGGATGCTATCCTCGGCATCTCCAGCACCGAACTGGGATTTTTTCAGCAGGTTGGTTCGATGAGGATCTTTGTGATGTGGGTGGATGTTTAGGGCCCATTCGACCTTCATATCGAAGCTGCTGCTCATAATCTTTTTCCAGTTGGTGTCCTAACTTGACTAATTCCTCTACAGTACTCACCCGACTATGCAATTGGCTGGCAAGGTAAGGCTTGATGTTCTTAAGGATCATCTTCACAATTTCACCCTCAGTTAGATCTGCCTTCCATCTTTTGCAAAGGGCTCTGTAGGAGAAAGAAAAGTCTCTAGTAGATTCTTTCTCACTTTGAATTTTTGTTCGGACACGTTCAGCCAGTTCATCATCATAATCTTCAAATAAGAATGCAGAAAGGAATACAGCCTCAAACTCACTCCATGTGGATATGCTGGAACGTCTGACCTCCCACCAGTCATGAGCAGTTCCATGTAGAATAGTACGGAATGTGGCTAGGATATCTGTATCAGTGAGGGGATGAAGGGCCTGACATTTTGTTAAGTACAGTAGGGGGTCTGGGTCATCTGATGGTCTACCAAAAGTGGGAAAAGTTAATTTAATATGATCACTTTCTACGATGTAGGAAGAGGGGTTGAAGTTGAAGGAATTGCTGGAGTATACACAGATGGCGTAGTTGAGGTAATGGTGCTGGAAATTTGTGCTACCAATTTTTGTTGTTCGTCAATTTGATTTTTTAGATCCTGAAATCCTTTCTCCATCTCTTTTCTCAGCTCCTTTACACATGTGGATAACTGGTCATTTTGGGTGACACATTTCTGAAGTTCTATAGTAACGTGATCATGGCTTGTTTGAAATGTGTGTTGAACAGCTTTGATGTCCTGTTGAACTTCTGACTGGAGTTGATCCACCATGAAACGCATCTCTGCCACCCAGGTAGATTCCATCTTTTGGGTTTCAGCTGTAATCATTTGCTTCATAGCTTTAATCAACTTGTCCATTTCAGATTCCTCTTGTTGTTTGGTAGAGGTCAGTAGAGTGAAGACTTGACTCTTATTATCCTCCACTTTTGCAGCGAGGTCAGCGAGTTGATTTTTGTTTTAGGTAGAAGTGGCTTTCATTTCTTGGGTAAGATCATTCACTGTCCTTTCTTGTCTTTTCATGAAGTCAAATACAATTTCCCAGTTCCCTTGTACCTGAGAAGTAAACTGTTGAATTTCTTTTCCAGGAGTTGGTAGAACATCAGCGAGTTGATTTTTGTTTTAGGTAGAAGTGGCTTTCATTTCTTGGGTAAGATCATTCACTGTCCTTTCTTGTCTTTTCATGAAGTCAAATAAAATTTCCCAGTTCCCTTGTACCTGAGAAGTAAACTGTTGAATTTCTTTTCCAGGAGTTGGTAGAACGTTGGGTAGGTCATGCTGAGAACTTGAAAGAGATCCTCCTTCAGATAATGTGCATAGTTGCATGTTATCCACTGGGGGTGCCCAGGAGACTGTATGCACGGGAGTGCGGCCAGCCAGCACAGGAGAAGCCATTAGTATACGGGACACAGGATGCATGGGGCTGAACGGAATAGGGGTGTTATTCACTGCAGACACACCAGGTGGAGCTACTGGTGGCATCAGAGGTTGCACTGCTGGTGGCCATACAGGAGTTGAGATGTCTGGAGGGGATTCCATTTCTATAAAAGTGGATGGGGAAAGAGGGGGAGTCGCTATGTGTGTTGTGCTTGTGTGGGTGAAACAAATGTTGGGCAGGATATCAGTAAAATGTATATGTAAATCAATAATTGTGTTTGTCAGTAATTTTAAGCACCACACTTTTCACAAAACAGCAATTTTACAATTTACAGAAATGGCTAGAAAAGTAGTTAACAACAACTCTACTGAATCAATTAACGCTCGCAGACAAAATTTATACAAGTTCCACAAAAATTTTTACCATAGACAAAACAGCCTCGTTAAAACATTTCAATTCAAGGGTCGAATAATTCATAAACACTTTCAAAATTCAAATGTTCACAAAAAAAAAAAAACTTCCCAATTAATAACACTCCCATAAATCAAAAGCAGAAAGTAATAAAACAAATTGAACCATAAACAATTTACCATAAGGTTTCAATAATTCCCTAACAAAACAATTCACAACAAATGATCAAGTTTCTTTTTAAGTTTATGTTTTTCAAGTTTAGGTTTTCAGATGGAATGAGGAAGGCAAAGGAGAGGCTATTCCCCCAGCTGCTCTGTTATGGTGTAATGCTGCTCAGGGTAGAGTAACTGAATCACCTAAGCCTAATGAATCTACTGAATTAAGAGAAATTAAGGAGTTGTTAAAGCACCAACCAGCTCAAATTTATGAGATTATAAAGCGTCTTGATGATCATGAACCCTCTGTCCCTTTGACAAGGCCAAATGGTCCTCGAAGGTGTTTACGTTGTAATAAATTGGGTCATATTGCCCAATATTGTCGACAACAATGGCCTGTTGATTCTGGCTCTAGGTTAGCTGGGGGAACAACGAGGGGAACACCGGTGGAGGAGATAGATGAATGTGCCTCTCCTGTGGTTACTAGTCAATTCAATTCAATTCAAGTTTATTTGTATAGTGCTTTTTACAATACGAATCGTTACAAAGCAACTTTACAGAAAATTATGTTTCTACAATATTTAGTAGATGCTTATGGTGGTGACATACATTATTCGAATGCTTGGCAAAAGAGATGCATTTTTAATCTAGATTTAAGCACAGAGAGTGTGTCTGAACCCCGAACATTATCAGGAAGGCTATTCCAGAGTTTGGGAGCCAAATGTGAGAAAGCTCTACCTCCTTTAGTGGACTTTGCTATCCTAGGAACTACCAAAAGTCCAGCGTTTTGTGACCTTAGGGTGCGTGATGGGTTGTAGCGTGGTAGAAGGCTAGTTAGGTATGCAGGAGCTAAACCATTTAGGGCCTTATAGGTAAGTAATGATAATTTGTAACTTACAATAGGTAGCCAGTGCAGAGACTGTAAAATTGGGGTAATATGATAATATTTTCTTGACCTGGTAAGGACTCTAGCTGCTGCATTTTGGACTACCTGTAGCTTGTTTATTGACTAAGCAGGACAACCACCTAGAAGTGCATTACAATAGTCCAGTCTATAGGTCATGAATGCATGAACTAGCTTTTCTGCATCAGAAACAGATAACATGGTTTGTACCTTGGCAATGTTTCTAAGATGGAAGAGTGCAGTTTTTGTAACATTGGAAATATGATTTTCAAAAGACAAATTGCTGTCTAATATGACACCCAGATTTCTGACTGTAGAGGAAGTAACAATACATCCGTCTGGTTGCAAATTGTAATCTACAAGATTCCGTGTAGTGTTTTTTGGTCCAATAATTAATAACTCTGTCTTATCCGAATAAAATTATTTGTCATCCAATCTTTTACATTTTTAACACACTCTGTTAGCTTAGATAATTTAGAAGTTTCATCTGGTCTCGCTGAGATATATAGCTGAGTATCATCAGCATAACAGTGGAAGCTAATTCCGTATTTTCTAATAATATTACCAAGAGGCAACATGTATATTGAAAATAGAAGGGGACCTAGGACGGATCCTTGTGGCACTCCATATTTTACTGATGATAAATGAGATGACACCCCATTTAAGTAAACAAAATGGTAGCGATCGGACAGGTAGGATCTAAACCATCTTAGAGCCTGCCCTTGAATACCTGTATAGTTTTGAAATCTATCTATGAGAATGTCATGATCTATGGTGTCAAACGCAGCACTAAGATCAAGTAAGACTAGAAATGAGATGCAGCCTTGATCTGACGCAAGGAGCAGGTTATTTGTAATTTTAACAAGTGCAGTTTCTGTGCTATGATGGGGCCTGAAACCTGACTGAAATTTTTCATACAGATCATTTTTATGCAGGAAGGAGCTCAATTGAGCAGACACAACTTTTTCTAAAATTTTTGACATAAATGGAAGATTTGAAATAGGCCTATAATTTGCCAGTACACTAGGATCTAGTTTTGGTTTCTTAATAAGAGGCTTGATAACCACCAGCTTGAATGGTTTTGGGACGTGACCTAAAGATAACGACGAGTTAATGATATTGAGAAGTGATAAGTTTATTTACTTGTCCTATGGTTGTAAAGCACTGCAGTTTATCTTTGGGTACGATGGATGAAACTGAAGTGTTAGACGCTGTAGAATCTACATTCGCTATTGTATTTCTAATGTTATCTATTTTATCAGTGAAAAAATTAGTAAAGTCATTACTATTTAACGTTGGTGGAATATTTGAATCAGGTGGCGTCTGGTAATTTGTTAATTTAGCCACTGTGCTAAATAAAAAACAAGGAACTGAAATAGGCAGTGTAGGAGCCATACATCTGAGTTTGATTAGTCTTTCATGATATTTCCTCCTTTTCTTTCTATACTGTTGTGTATGTGCACGTGCATAGTGACGTCATTGGTTACCGTGGGTGTCACCGGGGGTGTGGTGTCTGTATTAATGCATGTGTGCTCACCTGTGTGGGGCTGGTGTTTGGATTATGGCTGCAGGGTGAGCGTGTGGAGAAACTTTCTGTCGAACGTCGCCGTTATCATCTTCTGTTTCTGCACTGTCTGAGGTATCTTTGCACGGCTTATGAAATGCATCAATTCAAGTAAGTGTTGGTTCTTGCTAAGCTTGTGACATGGAACAATAAAGATGTCCCATCATGTGCAATGGTTCAAGTGACGCGTCTTCAGTGTAAACCCACATGTCTTAGCCTGCTGCGGCTTTGGATTAGTTTTAAATTTTATATGCCGCATTATTTGTCGACAGAAAGGTTTGTTGAAGCGTTTTGTTGGGATAACATTGGATGTTTGAGATCGCTTTCAAAGTTGTAGCTGGTAAACGATAGACGTGAATGCACATTGTACTCGCATAAAGCCCATTCATTCACAAATCTGCTGTTACGATGCTTATTTGGTCATCACAGTCGCTTTTATTAAAAAGTACACGTTTATAAACGTGGCACATTGTTTGTCAATGACGGATTGTATTCCCCGCTAGGCTCAGCGGTACTTTCGCATAAGGTGATTGTACTGGTATGTTTGTTTTGGGGCTTTTGGTAGTGTTTTGGTTCGTGCGTCAAGCGGGTGAAGCATTGTGCTTGGGAGTGCCGCCATAGTTATGGTTCTAAGACGGTTAGTCTGGTTCTAGACTATTGGTATTGAGGTACATAAATACCCACCGCTAGTATGCACAGAAGACTAGGGTTGAGTTTAGCTTAGCCTCAGTGGAAGTTAGGGGGAATCAAAGACAACGCATTGTACCTTGTTCACGTGGAAGCATAAGTTATAAAAGGGGCGCTGTGTTTAGTGTCACTAGCGGATATATTTGTGATTATTGGATTGTTTGTAAATGAAAAATGGAGTTGAATGATACCAGGTCAATTGATAAAAGACAAATAACACTTACACCTAGGGCCTTTGAATATAAATTGGAAAAGTTCCAAGAAGAACGCCAAGTAAAAATAAGAAAGATTAAAGGTGCAATAAGAGAAATTAAAGACCTAAAGCAAAGTGCTGATAATGCTGAGAAAATACGGTTATGTCTTGAAAATATATCGAGCTTGTTTAAAGAAGCAAGTCATCTTCATGGTGTTGTGGTCCCTATGCTCCCACCTGAAGAACAAGAAAAACAAAATGCTTGGTTTGGCAGTGTGGAAGAACATAAAATTGCTTTTGTAGAGGAGACAAATGAATGGTTGCTGGAGGCACCAGACATGTTAGAGGAACGCGTTGTCTCACCGTGTATAGGATCTGTTTCCAATGATGAGGCACGTATATCTAAAATAGTGGAAAAGGCAGTAGAATATGATATTAGACCAAGGGATAGTGTTTCTAATGTGTCAGTGAGGTCAAAGAAATGCAGTTCAGTGGCGAGTAAATTTATGTCCATTACTTCATCAGCTAGATTAAGGGCTGAGGCGGAGACTGCGGCTCTTATGGCTCGTCAAAGGCTGCTGAGTCAGAAGCATGCCCTGGAGGAGCAGCAGGAACTGTTGAGGAGAAAGGAGGAGGAGCTGGACCTAGACATGGAGCTGGCAGCATCTATGGCTAAAGTAAGTGTGTTCAAGGCTTCAGAAGGATCTTGTGCGTCTAACATTTCTGTGAAATCAGACGGGATGAACTCCTATTTGAAAAGAGGGAAAAGAACACAGTTAAGCTACGACGCTGCAACATTTGTGCCTGAGTCCAACACTCAACCATCGGCTGCAGAGGCTGGAGGGGAAGCTTTGTTTTCAGGTAATGTTGCTGTGCGGCCTAAGACATATAAAAAGATTGAGCAGTCCGCTGTTGTGACCCGGGCCTGTCCATCCACTTTGGTTACTCTGCCCGCTGCTGTGACTGGGGCTGGGATGTCCACTCTGCCAGAAGGTGCTTACCAGTTACCATACTTACCAGCACCTGTAACAGTGAATAATTCTGATCAGCGTTTTCTCACAGTTTTGGAAAGGCAAAATGAAATTACATCTTTATTGGTTGAACAACAGTCACTTTTTCTCTTAGCTAAGCGAGACCTACAAGTTTTTGACGGAGATCCATTGCAGTATCAAACCTTCATAAGAGGATTTGAACATAACATTGAAGGAAGAACACAAAGTCATAAGGACTGTTTGTATTACCTCGAACAGTATACGAGAGGTCAGCCCAGGGATTTAATCCGAAGCTGTCAACATCTGCCTCCATCTCATGGATACACTAAGGCAAAGTCACTACTTCAGGAGCATTTTGGCGATCCATACAAAGTAGCCTCTGCCTATATGGATAAGGTGCTTTTATGGCCGATGGTTAAAGCTGAAGATGTCAGTGCTTTAAGAGCCTATAGTTTATTGTTGCAGGAATGTTGCAACTCTATGGGAGCCGCTGTAAGTGACCTGAACGTGCCTGCAAATATGCAAACCATTGTGAAAAAGCTGCCTTATAAGCTGCGGGATCATTGGAGAAGTGCGGCCTGTGCTATTCAGGAGAAGTTTCATCGAAGAGCTACTTTTTCGGATAATGTGGAGTTTGTTGAGAGACAAGTCAAGATAGCAAGTGACCCTCTTTTTGGAAATATACAAGATACACCTGCGACAGGAGGAAAGGGATTAAAAATGGTTAAGTCTCACTCTCAAACTAGTTCAAAGGCTAGAGGCAGTAGTTTTGCCACTGCTGTAATACCCGCTGAGAAGAAAGTGGAGTCTGGGAATAAATTGGAGAAGAACTCTCTAGTGAAAGGTTGTTTGTTTTGTGGAGCTGGGCATTCGTTAGATGTCTGCCTTCTTTTGGATAAAAGGACACAAGATGAAAAGTTATCTTTTTTGAAGGAGAACCGTATGTGTTTTGGATGTCTGTGCGGTGGGCACATGAGTAAAGATTGCAGAAAACGTCTAATATGTAGAGTATGCAATTATAGGCACCCCACATTGTTGCATTTCCACCCTAAGGCAAAACAAAAGAGTTTGACTTTGCCAGAGGAGGTGCTGTGGTGTCTATTCAGTCTAGTGGCTTGACTGGGGCCGGTAAACAGGACTGTACACTTTCTATCTTGCCTGTTCAGGTGAAATCCAAAAGGGGACAAGAGACCTTAGTCACATATGCATTTTTGGATCCGGGGAGTACCGCCTCGTTCTGTACAGAGCGACTCATGAACCGGCTCAATCTTACAGGGAAGAAGCTGGGAATCCTCCTTAGAACTATGGGACAAGAGAAGGTGGTGGATAGTTATAAGCTGTCAGACTTGGCAGTTGCAGTGTTGGATTCGGACAGCTTTTGTGACCTTCCTGAGATTTTTACTCAAAGGAGCATGCCTGTTCATAGAGGAAACATTCCATGCTCGAAAGACCTTCAAAGATGGCTGCACCTGAGACACATACAAATACCACAGATTGATGCTGATGTGGACCTTCTGATCGGCACTAACGTCCCTCAAGCTCTGGAGCCGTGGGAGGTGGTTCGTGCAGTGAACGGGGGCCCTTATGCAATTAAGACCATTTTGGGTTGGACGGTGAATGGCCCACTCCGAGAAGATTGTCAGATCAATGATCAGTGTTTGCAGCCCGACATCACAGTCAATCGGATCTCAGTGGCGAGGCTTGATGAGCTCTGGGAGAAACAGCTGAAGGTGGATTTCCCTGAAACTCTGCAGGATGAACAACCTGGTCTGTCAAGGGAGGACAAGCGCTTTATTGAGTCAGTCTCAGAGTCTGCCAAGCTCATTGATGGTTATTACAGTATTGGTCTGCCGGTAAGACAAAGATACATCAAAATGCCAAATAATAAGATAGTTGTAGAACAGCGTGCATTGAGTCTTAAAAGGCGTTTGAATAAAGATCTGTCTTTTCAGTCCGATTACATCACATTCATGTCCGGGATGCTGACTAATGGTTATGCAGAGAGAGTTCCAACTGAGCAGCTTGCTCGTTGTGATGGAAGGGTGTGGTATATACCCCATCATGGGGTGTATCATTCTAAAAAGAAAAAACTGCGGGTAGTTTTCGATTGTGGGGCTACGTTTCAGGGGACTTCTTTGAACTCACAGCTTCTTCAAGGACCGGATCTCACAAATTTGTTAGTGGGAGTCCTCACAAGATTCCATAAGGAACCTGTGGTGCTCATGGCAGATATTGAGGCCATGTTTTATCAGGTCAGGGTGCCGGTTGAAGACTCTGACTTGTTGAGATTCCTGTGGTGGCCTGATGGAGATTGTAGTCAGGAGCTAGTGGAGTACAGAATGATGGTGCATCTATTCGGTGCTACTTCCTCCCCTAGCTGTGCCTGTTTCGCTCTGTCTGAGGAAGTGTGTTGAAGACAATCGGAAGTGTTTCAGTCCTAGGGCAGTTAACACTGTCCTGCACCATTTCTACGTCGATGATTGTTTGGTGTCTATTGGCTCTGAAGAGGAAGCAGTATCTTTATGGCAAGAGCTTGGTGCTTTGTGTGCTAAAGGCGGTTTTAAGCTCACGAAATGGATTAGTAACCGACGTACTGTCCTCGCTACTATCCCTCAGGAGGAGCGGGCCAAAGAGGTGAAAGAGGTCTTGCCTGTAGAGCGTGCTTTGGGTGTACAGTGGTGTGTCCAATCTGACTCATTTAAGTTTAAAGTCACACTTTGATGCAAAAAATTAGAGACTTCAATCCTGGTCAGACGGTGGGGTGGTATTTTAGTATGCAAATTTATTCACAGAAAAGGAGAAGTGTGACAACAACTCATTTCTTGCAAACAGATTATTAATTATTAAAGTTAACTTCAAATATAGAAAATACAAATTCAAAATCAATATAGGTTTAAAAGCAATCCATATATATTGGATTTTACTCATTTAAGATTAATGCAATATCATTGATTACAATATGCAAAAGTAATTAAAAATATTAGTAAAATAACACAAAATATATCACAAGCATATAAAATACCTGCATTTTAGAATAACAACAATAAAGACAATGTATCTGATACGAATAAAAACCTGTAAGATGATCAAAGAGTTCAAATGAGCCCCGGAATATAAGAAGGAAAAAGGTAAGAAAAGACGAAGTCCAGCCAGAAGGGTCTAGTCTGAACTCAGTCTGAGAGAAAGAGATAGAGGAGGAGAAGAAGAATAAAGAAGAGAGGTGAGTTCTCCTCTTATAGCCTGCAAGTCTGTACCAAACTAATGGCACATCTATGCAGTCACGTCTCAGACAGCTATTAAAACATTCGTCATCTTCTCCGAAAATACATTAAGCTCTTGCAAGGTAATTTCGGTTCCCTATTTCCGCAGATCAGCAGCTTGATTGTCCAAAGTCTAACTACCTTACCCAAAAGGTCAACCGTCTCGTTCTTCTCTGATTAGAAACCCACAAAAGGGAGTTAATAGCTTCAAATAGCGGGCGAGATAAGATCTAATCACCTCTGCGTCATGCAGTTTTGAAAATACAATCCCTTCATAGAAATCGCTAATTCTAGCTTCTCTTGTTTCCATATATGTATAACAGTCTTCTAAGTCTAAAGTTCAGCTGAGGTCTTCAGCACAGGTTGTCCTGTACTTTTAAGCACGTAGCAAATGCACACATGATAAAAGTTAAAATTTGGATTACACCACACTTAAACCTCACCCACTCACAAGAAGAGGAATCTTGTCCGTGACTAGTTCGATTTATGACCCTCTTGGTTTCTTGGCACCTGTTGTTTTGTCTGCCAAGAAAATCCTCCAAGATCTTTGCAGGAGACGTCTGGGATGGGATGATCCTTTGCCCTCTTCGGTTGCTGGAGAATGGATGGCTTGGCTGGAAGACCTTCATGACCTTGATAATTGGAAGGTCAGTAGGTGTATAAAGCCTGTGGACTGTGGTCGTCTTGTTTCTGCTCAGCTCCACCACTTTGCAGATGCAAGTGAGGAGGGGTTTGGGACTGTGACTTACCTGTTGCTCCATGACGATTGTGGGCGAACTCACAGTGCGTTTATAATGGGAAAGGCACGAGTAGCTCCTCTAAAACTTGTCACCATTCCCCGTATGCAGCTGACTGCTGCGGTGGTGGCTAGCAGGATGGATAAGTTGTGGAGGAAGGAACTGCAAATGGACCTCCAAGAGTCAGTTTTTTGGACAGACAGCACTTCTGTTCTGAAATTCATAAAAAACGAGACATCTAGATTTAAAATCTTCATAGAAAATAGAGTGTCTGAAATATTGAAAATGTCTAACGTATCTCAGTGGAGGTACGTGAATACATCAACCAACCCTGCGGATCTAGCCTCCAGAGGTGTTAAAGTTCAGTTATTGCTAAAGACTAGTGCATGGCTCAGTGGTCCTGAGTTTCTTCATGAGCCTGAGAGCAGTTGGCCCAAAAACCTTGAGACCCTGGGAGACTCTTTTGTTGTAGACCCGGAGGTCAGGGCTGTGGTGGTGAACGCTGCTCAAGTGGAGCATGTCAGTCCAGTGGAGAAGCTCATTGGTTACTTTTCCTCTTGGCTTCGTCTTAAAAGGGCTGTTGGTTGGCTTCTCAGGTTTAAGACTTTGCTTTTGTCCCGGGTGAGACATCGCAAGCTGTTGAGAGAAACTCTTTCAGGATTAGACCTTGGTGCCGAGCAGCTGGGGAAAGCGCTACAGGTCCAGATGGAAGGTGTTAAGGCTCAAGTGCCAAAGGATGTTCTGTCCATGGAGGATATGGTTGCAGCAGAATTAGATATTATCCGTTTTTGTCAAAAAATAAGGTTTCCGGAAGAACTGGCCAACTTGAAGAAAGGAGAGTGTGTAAGGAGGACGAGTCACCTTTACAAGCTTAACTCGATCCTGGATGGTGATCTCATTAGGGTTGGAGGACGGCTTAGTAGAGCAGCTATGCCAGTTGAAGCAAAACATCCAGTTATATTGGCTAAAGATCAACACATCTCCAATCTTATTCTCTGTCATGTACACCAAGAAACAGGTCATGGTGGACGAAACCATATGCTTTCTCATCTGCGTCAGAAATATTGGATTCCTGGTGCCTGTGCTGCCATTAGAAAGGTTTTGTCTAGGTGTGTTATCTGTCGTAGATTGTCTGCTTTGCCTGGACATCAGAAAATGGCTGACCTTCCTTACAGTAGGATAACTCCTGATGAGCCTCCTTTCAGTCGAGTTGGTTTGGACTGTTTTGGACCGTTTGAGGTTAAACGTGGAAGAGCTGTGGTCAAGAGGTATGGGCTCATTTTTACATGCTTGGCGATGCGAGCCATACACCTTGAAGTTCTTTCATCTTTGGATACAGACTCCTTTATCAATGGTTTTAGAAGGTTTGTGGCTAGACAGGGTCAAGTTCTTGAAATCCGCTCAGATAATGGTACTAACATCGTGGGTGCTGAACGTGAATTAAGGGAGGCCATTGAGAATCTGAACCATAACCTCATAAATGACGTGCTGTTACAAAAGGGCGTCAAATGGGTTTTCAATCCCCCAGCGGCATCACACCATGGAGGTGTTTGGGAAAGATTGATCCGGTCAGTTCGTAAAGTGCTATACTCCATTTTGAAGACTCAGACTCTGGACGAAGAAGGCTTGGCGACGGTGTTTTGTGAGGTTGAGGCGATTGTTAATGGCCGTCCAATTACAAAAGCATCAACAGACCCTCAAGACTTGGAGGCGTTGACTCCTAACCATCTACTACTACTTAAGTCGCGGCCGTTGTTGCCACCAGGACTGTTTGTGAAGGAGGATGTTTACACTCGTCGTCGCTGGAAACAAGTGCAGTATATGTCGGATTTGTTCTGGAAGCGCTGGGTGAAGGAGTACCTTCCTGGACTTCAGGAGCGTCAGAAGTGGAATGCTGCTAAAAGAAACTTTGTTCCAGGAGATCTCATCGTGTTAGTGGATGATATGGCACCTCGCAATACTTGGATTACAGGAAGAATTATGGATACTGTTCCGGACAAAAATGGACTGGTGCGAAGTGTACGGATTAAAACTAAAACCAGTTATCTGAACAGACCAATAACTAAAGTCTGCCTTCTGCAGGAAGCGGAGGGGCAGTGAAGATCTGTGGATACAGCGGATATGAACTTTGACTTTAAAGGACTAAAAGTTCACTTTGCCTTTTGATTGATGTTTGTCTCCCACAAGGTGGTTCTGGTGGTCAATTATTACTATGAAATAATTTGGGGCCGGAATGTAGGAGCCATACATCTGAGTTTGATTAGTCTTTCATGATATTTCCTCCTTTTCTTTCTATACTGTTGTGTATGTGCACGTGCATAGTGACGTCATTGGTTACCGTGGGTGTCACCGGGGGTGTGGTGTCTGTATTAATGCATGTGTGCTCACCTGTGTGGGGCTGGTGTTTGGATTATGGCTGCAGGGTGAGCGTGTGGAGAAACTTTCTGTCGAACGTCGCCGTTATCATCTTCTGTTTCTGCACTGTCTGAGGTATCTTTGCACGGCTTATGAAATGCATCAATTCAAGTAAGTGTTGGTTCTTGCTAAGCTTGTGACATGGAACAATAAAGACATCCCATCATGTGCAATGGTTCAAGTGACGCGTCTTCAGTGTAAACCCACATGTCTTAGCCTGCTGCGGCTTTGGATTAGTTTTAAATTTTATATGCCGCATTAGGCAGTGAAGGTTTAAAGACCTCAAGACTTGTCTGTCCTACAGTGGTGCAGCGTCTTATCGGCAAATGTCCCACAGTGACGATTCAAAGTCACCTTTATATATATAGCGCTTTAAACAAAATACATTGCGTCAAAGCAACTGAACAACATTCATTTGGAAAACAGTGTGTCAATAATGCAAAATGATAGTTAAAGGCAGTTCATCATTGAATTCAGTTATGTCATCTCTGTTCAGTTTAACCCTCTGGAGTTGGCAGTTTTTCACAAGTTCATCAAACAACCGCAGTAAGAATATTTCATCAAGCATGGTGAGTAATGGCTTCGCCTGCTATCGTTATTTGCACCTCTTGCCACATGTACAGTTTATCTATCTCTGTCGCTGATGAGGGATTCACATGTGATAAATGCAGGGAAATATTTAGGCTGACAGAGAAGATTTCAGAATTAGAGACACGCATCCAAACTTTAATTGAGGACAGTAAGAAAGTTAGGGCTCTAGATACGGCTTTGGGTGTGTCTAGCTCAGGGATTCCTGTACATTGTTCGGTTCCGGAAACAGAGCCCCTGCAGCAGGGAAACTGGGTGACGGTGAGGCAGCGTAGTCGTGGGTCAAAACACCGCTCTTCTGTTCCGATCAAAACATTAAACAGGTTCTCCCCACTCAGTGATTCACCCACTGAGAAACCTGATGAAAGTGCTCTAGTTATTGGTGATTCCATTGTACGGAACGTGAATATAGAGACACCAGCCACCATAGTCAAATGTTTACCGGGAGCCAGAGCGCCTGACATCTTGGCAAATTTAAAAGTGCTGGCTAATGCTAAACGTAAATACAGTAAGATTGTTATTCATGCCGGCGCTAATGATGTTCGACTTCGCCAGTCGGAGATCACTAAAAATAACTTTAAAGAGGTGTGTGAACTTGCAAGCACGATGTCAGACACTGTAATATGCTCTGGTCCCCTCCCTGCTTACCGTGGTGATGAGATGCATAGCAGATTGTCATCACTCAATGGCTGGATGTCTAAGTGGTGCCCACAGAATAACATAGGTTTCATAGACAATTGGACGAGCTTTTGGGGCAGACCTGACCTGTTGAAAAGAGATGGTCTTCATCCCTCCTGGGGTGGCGCCACTCTTCTCTCTAGAAATATGGCAAATAGTCTTAGTGTTTATACTTGACTAACTGGGGCCCAGGTCAGGAAGCAGACAGACTGGCTAAACCAACCGTCTGCTAGCTGCCTCCCGTCACAGAGGTCAGTTAATTCTCAGCACATAGAGACTCTTTCACCTAGATATCACACTATAGAGACTGTGTCTGTTCCCCGAACTAGAAAATACAAAAAACGTTCAAACCAAGTTAAGGCTAACAATTTAATTGAGGTTCAACAAATAAAAAATATGGATAAACAAATGATAAAGCTTGGCTTATTGAATATCAGATCCATTTCTACGAAAACACTTTTTGTAAATAATATAACTGATTATAATATAGATGTGCTCTGTTTGACAGACACTTGGCTAAAACCTGATGATTACATTATTTTAAATGAGTCCACCCCCCAAGATTACTGTTATAAACATGAGCCGCGCCACCAGGCCACCATACCGACTTTATTAAAGAGTTTGGTTATTTTACATCCGAGTTAGTTCTGGCTGCAGATAAAGTTTTAATAGTTGGTGATTTTAATATCCATGTCGATAATGAAAAAGATGCATTGGGATCAGCATTTATAGACATTCTGAACTCTATTGGTGTTAGACAACACCTACTCATTGTCGAAATCATACTCTAAATTTAATACTGTCACATGGAATTGATGTTGATAGTGTTGAAATTATTCAGCCAAGTGATGATATCTCAGATCATTATTTAGTTCTGTGCAAACTTCATATAGCCAAAATTGTAAATTCTACTTCTTGTTACAAGTATCGAAGAACCATCACTTCTACCACAAAAGACTGCTTTTTAAGTTATCTTCCTGATGTATCCAAATTCCTTAGCATATCCAAAACCTCAGAACAACTTGATGATGTAACAGAAACTATGGACTCTCTCTTTTCTAGCACTTTAAATACAGTTGCTCCTTTACGCTTAAGGAAGGTTAAGGAAAACAGTTTGACACCATGGTATAATGAGCATACTCATTATAACACCCTAAAGAGAGCAGCCTAAACACCCTAAAGAGAGCAGCCCGAAAAATGGAGCGCAGCTGGAGGAAAACAAAACTAGAGGTATTTCGTATTGCTTGGCGGGAAACCAAGCAACCCTATACCATCTAAGCTCCTAAAAGAGGTGCTTCCAGAAGTCATCGGTCCTCTTCTGACTATTATTAATTCCTCATTGTCATTAGGATATGTCCCCAAAACCTTCAAACTGGCTGTTATTAAGCCTCTCATAAAAAAAAAAAAAAAACACAACTTGACCCCAAAGAACTTGTTAATTATAGACCAATCTCGAATCTCCCTTTTCTGTCCAAGATACTAGAAAAGGTGGTATCCTCACAATTATATTCCTTCTTAGAGAAAAATGGTATATGTGAGGATTTCCAGTAGGGATTTAAACCGTATCATAGTACTGAGACTGCTCTCCTTAGAGTTACAAATGATCTGCTCTTATCATCTGATCGTGGGTGTATCTCTCTATTAGTTTTATTGGATCTTAGTGCTGCGTTTGACACAATTGACCACAGCATTCTTTTGCATAGACTTGAACACTTTGTTGGCATCAGTGGAAGTGCATTAGCATGGTTTAAATCGTACTTCTATGACCGCCATCAGTTCGTAGCAGTAAATGAAGATGTATCATATCGATCACAAGTGCAGTATGGAGTACCTCAAGGCTCAGTACTAGGGCCGCTACTCTTCACGCTTTATAAGTTACCCTTGGGAGATATCATCAGGAAACATGGTGTTAGCTTTCACTGTTATGCTGATGATACTCAGCTCTATATTTCCCCGCAGCCCGGTGAAACACACCAATTTGAAAAACTAATGGAATGCATAGTCGATATTAAAAATTGGATGACGAGTAATTTCTTACTGCTAAATTCAGAAAAAACAGAGGTGTTAATTATAGGGCCTAAAAACTCTGTTTGTAATAACCTAGAACACTGTCTAAGACTTGATGGTTGCTCTGTCAATTCTTCGTCATCAGTTAGGAACCTAGGTGTGCTATTTGATCGCAATCTTTCCTTAGAAAGCCACGTTTCTAGAATTTGTAAAACTGCATTTTTCCATCTCAAAAATATATCTAAATTATGGCCTATGCTCTCAATCTCCAATGCAGAAATGTTAATCCATGCATTTATGACTTCAAGGTTAGACTATTGTAATGCTTTATTGGGTGGTTGTTCTGCACGGTTAGTAAACAAACTACAGCTAGTCCAAAATGCAGCAGCAAGAGTTCTTACTAGAACCAGGAAGTATGACCATATTAGCCCGGTCCTGTCCACACTGCACTGGCTCCCTATCAAACATCGTATAGATTTTAAAATATTGCTTATTACTTATAAAGCCCTGAATGGTTTAGCACCTCAGTATTTGAATGAGCTCCTTTTAAATTATACTCCTTTACGTCAGCTACGTTCTCAAAACTCAGGCAATTTGATAATACCTAGAATATCAAAATCAACTGCGGGCGGCAGATCCTTTTCCTATTTGGCGCCTAAACTCTGGAATAACCTACCTAACATTGTTCGGGAGGCAGACACACTCTTGCAGTTTAAATCTAGATTAAAGACCCATCTCTTTAACCTGGCTTACACATAACATACTAATATGCTTTTAATATCCAAATCCGTTAAAGGATTTTTAGGCTGCATTAATTAGGTAAACCGGAACCAGAAACACTTCACATAACACCCTATGTACTTGTTACATCATTAGAAGAATGGCATCTACGCTAATATTTGTCTGTTTCTCTCTTGTTCCGAGGTCATCGTGGCCACCAGATCCAGTCTGTATCCAGATCAGAGGGTCACTGCAGTCGCCCGGATCCAGTACGTATCCAGACCTCTACATCCCTGAAAGACAGCGGAGACCAGGACAACTAGAGCCCCA